>NC_085009.1:15928042-15973042 GCF_963854185.1 Sardina pilchardus | reverse complement strand
GGGCGAATACAAAGTTTAAAAAAATTCCTTTGACTCCAAGCTTTACTTTGAGTCTCACGATTTAACGTTCAGCCTGACAATGCTGCTGCTTAACGATCGGACTCTGGGTGGAAGTCCTTACTCAAGTTGCTGTGGATGTTGTGTCGGTGGAGGAAGCGGAAATTTCTCCCCACCGACTAGCACACACAGCTCTGGTCGAAGAGCTACGCCTCTTGTTAAAGACGTACACTTCGATTTACCTCGCAGCCAGCTAGAGGAGAAAGAGAGAGCGGGGTGAATGATTTTAGAGTGTGAGAGAGAATGAACCAGAGAGAGAGAAGGGCGGGGGGTGTAGAACTGTCAGAGGAAAACATTTGTTGTTTTTCTTTTTATTATAATTATTATCACGCAGTTATTGTCGCTGCAAATGATTGGTGGCGACGGCATAGCTTAGCCTTTATTTGGAATAGCCTAGCTATAGCACCCTGATTTATATTTTGGAAACGTTAATGCATGCAGCAATTAAAGCGTAAGCTATAATAGACCACACAGGAAAAATAGCTGTGTACAGGGTGCATGTGTAGTCTGGTAATTTCACGTCACGCGCAGTGTATCTAGGCATGGGATAATTTAATTTAGGTAATTGCGCATGCTGTTCCCTTATTGATTATGCTTTTATTGTGCTAAAAGACAGATGAAAAGGTTAAACTTAAACCTATATATAGAGCACTACTCACTCTACAGGGTTTTTTTTCTTTATCTGGTTTTGTTCACAGTCCATACAGCAGTCAAAGTTGTAACACGTGTGAGTCATCGCCTACTTTATCTCAGTCTGCGCCTAAAAGGCAAGATGTCTGAAACGCCGAGCGTGCAACTTCACACGCGTGAAATTTACATTGCTCACCTTGACACCGCCGTGATGACCTTGAATTAAACCACGTGACACTGTCTACGAATTAGTCTATCCAGTATATTAGGTTATTGTCTGCGCAAAACGGCTACTTATGACCGCATGGACTTTATTCTCAGACAATAACGTTGGGTAGACAGTCATCACAACAGGTTTGGGTGTGCCGAACACAGCATATGTGGTGTGCGTGTGACTCGTTGGAGCGAGGCACCAACAGCTTTCTCTGGAATTAAGACGGCAGGGATGTGTGCAATATGAATCATCCGAGAGCTGTAGCCGTTTACGAGAACGCGCATAGCGCTGTGCGCTTTAACGAAGCCAGCGGGGCATCATTACAAATAAAGATGATTGAGTCCACTCATCCACGTGCTCCCAAAAGACCATTGAAAATAAGACAAGAGGATAGACTGATTTAAAATTAACCCGAGCAAAAATCATTTCATGACAGATAAATGAAATCATTCTTGACACTTTTGAAGGTTGATCATCAGAGATGTAACCGTCTGTGACCATATTAAACATTCAAAATGCATTTTGAAATAGACTTGTATGACTTGCAAATTCGATTTTTAGCACGCTCACTTGACATCCTACTCTGATTAGAAACTGTGCATAAAATCTGCATGAACTTCAGATCATTACTGTCGCCAAGCAACAGATGACTGACACTGAGAGACGCCGCGTGGGCTAGGGGCTGCGCGCGACCATTTGGGTTGTGCCAGGTGTTGTGCGCGCGACCCGCGGCCCACATACCAGAGCGAGAGAGAGATTAGGATCATGAGGATTATAATAGCCGAGTTTATAAATATTTCTTGAGTATGACAAGTCTTGCCGTGATCCGATTCTTTTTCGCGCGTCAGCACGAGAAGGCACTGGAAGGTCAGCATCCAGTGTCGCCCTACAGTTAGACCTTTAACGGCGGAAGCGCGCCGGCTGTTCTCTCTCGCGAACATAAACAGCATTCTGTCCCATTACTCATTCATGAGGAACGACATCTGCATCGGTGTCACATGACTATTCTGTAACGTCAAAACGCACACAACTTGACCTGCCTTCTAGCGAGTTTAGTCATAGAAAGATAGCATGGCCCCATAGGCCTCCCCTAAAGCTTTATCATGGGTGCAGTCAGGGTATGCTTATAATGAATCTTAACGGGCTAATCTTGGTCAGTCTTGGGGCATAGGTCAGGGAGAGGCCTACACCACTTTCAGGCTATATATCACATTGTAAACTCATACATGCTTTCTCATACATGCTTTTTTTTGCTCATGCAGGTTTTCTCAAACTGAAGTAGTCCTGCTTTTATAAGAGAAGGACTACTAGGAGTTAAAATATTCTCATTTTAATCTACTATTAAGATGCACAACATGGGTCAGGATCTTGTTGCTGAACGCTCCAACTGTTAGACCCACAAATCAATGGTGTCTGTTCTCAAACAAGTATTAGGTCTCTAAACCTTGTTCAAAGATGATGTGAAGTCACTAAGAACGAGTTATTCTCCGTAAAAAGAAACCAGCCCTTTGGTGTGCCTTATGGGAAACTCTCCACTCTTCTCAGGACTAGTTTGCGGGTAACCACAGCGATGCTTGGGTGTGTGCTCGGAATAGCTTCCTTGTGTGCATGGCGGCTAGCCCGGCCTTATACAGGCCACGCATAACAAACCACCACAGCCATCTTCCTTCCCACTCCCTCCCTCCCTCCCACACACACACACACACAAACACCTTCTCAATACTTTTAATGACTTCCCTCCATTGTCTTGTGTCCTTCCCTGGATCTAATCTTAAAACAAGTGGATAGAGGTTAGTAGAGCAGACAGAGAGGCAACTGCAGCCTTTCCCTCCGCTCGCCTCACTCCACGAGAGCCCAGTGCAGCGCCACAAAAAAAGGCTGTAAATCTGGCTGTGGTTCGATCTCAGTGGTGTAAGTGTGAGCTATGGAGGCGGTGTGGTAGCTGTTTACAGACTACTTCGTTGCACACTGTAGTTTCTCTGGAATTAACAGCCCTGTCTAACGACCAGAGAGGGGCGAGTCAGATTTTGTTTTGTTTTTTTGTGGAGGGGGAGGGTGTGGATTAAAACAATGATGGCGCAGCGTTCTTTATTTGAAATGTGGGATTGTTGTGGGGGAAAATTAAGCCTCGGGTGGAGGGGTGGGGGTGAGGCACAGGACAGGACGTCCCGTGGGTCTAGTTACTGACACAAGTGGGGGGACGAGGCTTAAAATGAGCCTTAAGTGCAGGCCAACCCTCGGGTCACACATGCCTTGAGATTTTAGCCTTTCAAAGTCGCTGGTATCCTTGATCATTCACAGTCCAATGTGTGGGTGCCCCTTCTCATTACATAATTCTTTTTGGTTGGAACAGACAGCTACATGTTTTAAAACATCAACGGCAGGTGTTTGGCCAGATTACAGTTTGAACAACCAGAACTCAAACACATACACTAAAGAAGCATCATCAGATCATTTTAAGCACTGAAAACAGGCTTGGCAATTACAAGCTCATCATTTACACCTTCATCCATTGAAAGCTGTGTGTGTGTGTGTGTGTGTGTGTGTGTGTGTGTGTGTGTCACATTGTTGATAGTCTGAAAAAAGAGAGTGAAACCCTATTTGGGTCACAGATTCCTTAGATGTCAGCTGACCTCTCCTGCGATGATCAGTTGCTGTTCTCCCCCTAGTGTCCGAGGAGCCCCATTGCAGGTTGTTTTTTTTATGGTGTTAGTGGGCCACTAGTTCACGACCGCCAGCGGAGGAGGAAAGTTCAAGGAAACTTGGGCAGGAATTCACAGAAACCAGACCAGGAAGAGAACATCAACAGAGTGCGAAAATACCACGCTCAAAAATACACACACACCCCTAAACAGCCAACTCAGCGGCCTCGTGTTTTCAGTAAACTATGGTTTTTTTGGGGTCGTATAAAGTCAGGAAAACAAGCTTGTACACTTGCACAAGGTGGTCAGAATTTTGTCAGTTATCAGATAATGGCATTTCATTGCCCATCTATTTTTTTTTTTTCACTCATACAAACAGTTAATGGTGGGAAATGTTTAGTAATTAAAACAATATTGTAAGCAGGAGATAAGACACCGTAGGACACTACTGTAAAAGGATACAGACTTGTCTTTTATTTACAAACAAAAACAGTGAAAATCAAAAATGAGAAAAGTTACAGGAGACATTTTTTTTTTCTTTTGGTTGCGTTTTGATAGCGAGACATCTCATTTAAGAGTTTACCGACGGGCAAAGTTGCTAAAAATATTCAAATAACAGGGACAAAAAAAAAAAAAAAAAAGATTCGAGACGCAAGTGACAATTTATAACGCAGTGTGTCAATTCACAGGAAACGACTGAAACCTTGAAGATGGGCCACACATTTAAAACTAGGTGACACGGACACGGGCACCACTCACTTGTACAGTTTCAGTTACGCATGACCGAGGCTGGCATGAGTCATCTATGATCTTATGTCTGTTCTATGTGTCACTCACCCATTGAGAGGAGAGAATGGCTTTAGAAAACACGCCCCCACACACACGCACACACACACACAAGTACTATGAGCACGATTCAAAATGAAGTTCAGAAAAGGCTGTGTGCGCGACGGGTATCTCTGTCTCTCTACCTCTCTTTCCCTCCCTCGCTTTTCTTGCTTCCTCTCATCTACCTCCATCACCCTCTCATCCTCCTCTCCCTTGGGGGCCTTAAAACTTGAACTCCTTGTACTTCTTTGCTCCGCCACGCGTGTCCTGCGGCTGGGCCTTCCTCTTCTTTTGCTGTGGGATGGACAGAATAGGAGAGAGAGAGAGAGAGAGAGAGAGAGAGAGAGAGAGAGAGAGAGAGAGAGAGAGAGAGAGAGAGTGAGTGAGTGAGGGGGAGAGGAAGGGAGAGGGGGAGGGGGAGGAGGAGTGTTAAATTTGGTCGAGCTCATCTTTCACGTGACCACTAAAGGGGCACCCAAAATGTTTATCAGCACTACTGCAATGAGCCTCTATCTCACACACACACACACACACACACACACACACACACACACACACACACACACACCTCTACTGGCCTGTTCAGACAGATAGCAGTGAAGAGCAGGCTGAGGAATGCGTGCACATAATTCATCAATGTGACATTGATTTGGTAGCCGGAAATACCAGGCAGTCTCATGACTGGGTGTGTGGTGCTATGCTATTTAAGCTTCTGATGAGCTATACAGTACAGTAGTGGTTCAACTAAACGTAGTCCATATTAAACTAAACCACTGTCTCCATATTGATAAAATAATATTTATTCTAGAAAAGCAAAGCAAGTGCATCTTTACACACACACACACACACACACCTGCTTGGCCACAACCAAAAATAGATCTGCCACACCCCCCCTCCACACACCTTATGTTAGGTGGTATGTTTTGTGCCAAACATATCAACTTGTTTTGCAGTGAGCACACCTAACATAAACTTCAACAACACACACCTACAGCATTCGTGCACGCAACGTTGCCAAAGTTCTCCTTCTGTGCCTACCAGTGTGCTCCGACACCGCATCACAGAAATACTCCTCTGTCTAAGCTACACACACACACACATACACACCTCCTCTCCATCTCACCTTCTGTTTGGCAACATGCTAAGACAACACATCACAGTGCCTGCACATGCACAAACGCGTACACACACACACCCTCAAGCTCTACTTCAACCAACCACAAACACATTCTTTCTTTCCAAAACACACACACATGCACTCAGCTCTCTCACTTTCTGTCTAGCTAGATACTTCACCAATATTTCAAGTCCTCTACCTCTGCTTCAACCACCTCTGAACATACAAACACCTTCTGTGTGACACACACACACACACACACCTTCTCTCACTCAAATATAGACACACAGCTAAGCCACCATGTCACTTCCAAGTTGTTCTCTGCTCAACACTCATTCTTTCTTATACATACATACATACATACACACACACACACACACACCATGTCACTTAAGTTGTTCTCTGCTCAACACACTCTTTATTACAGTATACACACTTTCCTTTGCAAAAACACACACACACACACACACACACACACACACACACACACACCATGTCACTTAAGTTATTCTCTGCTTAACACACTCTTTATTACAGTATACACACTTTCCTTTGCAAACGCAAACACACACACACACACACACACACACACACACAGTCTCACCTTCTGTTTGGCGGCGTGCTCGGCCACCATGTCGCTGAAGTCCTCCTTCTCCACCTGGGCCTGCTGCTCGCGCACGTGCTCCTCGTACTTCTGCGTCATGGCCATGGGGTCCAGCTCCAGCTCCTCCGGCGCCAGCGCCACCTCCACGCCCTGGCTGTCCCCCGCGCCGCCCGCCTTGCGGCCCGCCATCGCCTGCACCACACCGAGCCAGGGGGGGGGGGGGGGGATGGGGGGATGGAGAGATGAAGAGGGAGGGAGAGAGAGATGGATGGAGATGGAGAGTGAGGTGGAGAGAGAGAGAGGGGGGATGGCGAGAGAGAGGGAGAAGGAGGGGAGAGGGAGAGAGAGCAAGAGAAAGTTTAGTTGAAGTACATACAGTAATTTAATAAAATAAGATATGAACCATATAAACCTGTTCCATTGAATTTTGCAGATTTATAGAACACCCCTACCACACATTGTCAATCAGCTACATCAGAGACTTATGAAAGTTTGTGTGTGTGTGTGTGTATGTGTCTTTACCCCAGAGACGTCGTAGATGTGTGTTGAGGCCATCATGGCGGCGCCCACAGACGCAGTCCTTCTCTCTGGCAGCACAGTGAACAGCTGAGGAGTCTCGTTTCTGAACGCAAACACACACACACACATAGCAAGACAGTCAGCCACACACAAGCAAGTCACTGGCACAAGATCATGCAGTACATTGTATAAGGTGAAGTCTACGGATGATTACCGCCACAACGTAATAAACATGAGGGACACAAAAACATATCATGCAACACACCACAACGACATTATACAAGCAAGGTCTGCCAACAGGTCAATCAACTTTCAGGTAGAACACAAACACACACACACAAATAAATAAATAAACAAACAAACAAACAAACAAACACAAGCCAGCGTACCCGTCCATGGCCTCCTCGATCTTCTTCTTCCTCAGCTCGATGAGCTCTGGCGTCTCCATGCCGGCAGGAACAGACGAGAAGCCTCCAGGAGTGATCAGACCACTGACATGAGAAAACGACAACAACGACAATTAGTCTCTACATCATTCAGGACACTGTAGATGGACTTCACAAGAAAAACAAACACCTTACAGGGCATCGCCATCAGCAGCAGAATTAAATCAGGATAAAACCTCAATTCTCTCAACTGGATGGGCTGTGCCATATTGTATTGCATATTGTACATAACTATCTCTTCTTTTCCAAGTTGCATTTTTTATAGATAAAGTATTAAGATGTACCACAACATGATGATTAAGCTTCGTATAACTATATAGAAATACTTTGTATAGGATGTTATTGTGCTGTATCATACCAGATATAATTTATCATATCACGCAAACTGGAAAACACTTTAGTGCATCTCCTGTTGTTTTTAAACTAAACATCTCCTTTTCCCCTCCCCGTCTGTCTCTGGTTCATCAATAACATCACAGGTCTGGTACTGAGGCTGCAAAGACTCTGGGTTGAGTGGGTGAGAAAGTGTGTGTGTGTGTGTGTGTGTGTGTGTGTGTACCTGTCGGCGGGTGTGAAGAAGCCTGTCTCGTCGGGCTTGTCCTCATCGCTCTCCTCCTCCTCCTCTTCCTCAGACGACTCTTCATCTGACGGCTCCAGCTCTCCCCACGGAGTCCTGTCCACCTCCTCCTCCTCCGCCTTGGCCTGAGAGAGAGAGAGAAGGAGAGAGGGATAGAGAGGGAGAGAGGGAGGGAGGGAGAGAGAAAAAGGGGGAGAGAGAGAGAGAGAGAAATACAGAGAAAAGGAGAGGGCAGGGTTTAGAGAAAAATCTCAAAGAGGGTAAAAGAGCTAAATGATAACTGTTGGGGAAAACCCATCTGGAGCTGCCCATCTGGTTAAATTCATATTTCTTCATTCGCATTTATCCGAGTGACTTTCACAGTATCACAAAATTCTATGGTTGTTCTTTCTTTTCCAACAAACTCAGCTGATCTTTCCTCTATTTTGACGTGTGCCCTGATGGTAAGTTTAACACAACATGATATTCACAGACCACTGAGCAGGCTTGATTGTGATAACAGCACCTGTTACATTTCCATGCAACAAATGTGTCCAGTAAACATGGCTAAACGAAACTAAACAAGGAAATAGGTGTCTGTACTCCCTTCTTTCCTTCCTTCCTTCCTCGGTCTTCTGGTTCATTCCCACTGATCTACATAAAGAATGATGGGGCGGCAACAATGGGATAGTCTATCCAGTGTTCTTTATAGATCAGTGGGAACGAGCCGGAGGACCGAGGAGGGACGTTGAGAAGAGCCTAGAGTGTGTGTGTGTGTGTGTCTCACCTGGAAGTCTACGGCGTTGGTCCCGAACACGTCTCCGTACAGCGGCTTCCCCGTCTCGTCCACGGGAGGCTTCCCCCAGCCGCCCGCGTGGTAACCGAACGAACAACCCTGAGAGATGGAGGGATAGAGACACATTTCAGAAGGAGGAGAGAAGGGAGGAGGAGGATGGAGAGGGGGAGCAAATACAGCAGCAGGGGGGAGTGGATTTAATCTCCTGCAAAAAAAAACTCCAAACATTCTCATTCTTTTGTACACCCAGAAAGCGAGAGGAGATTAGATATGACAGACAGTGGAGAATGGAAACCCAAATATATTTTAATATCCCAGAATTGCAATATCTCTCAGAACTGCAATACACCAGAGAACAATACGGGGGAGAATAAAAAGGTACGAGATTGAGAAGCCTCAACCATCTGGGTGTGGTGTTGTTGGTCACGCTCAGGACTGTGACTATATAGTCCAGGAGGATATGTGCTATTCATATCTGAACTAACAAGCCCATATCTGTAATATATACATCGTGTGTGTATGTGTGCATGTGTCTGAATAGGTTTGAGTATGTATGAATGTGTGTGTGTGTGTATATAGAGGGGCGTGGGTGCATGTGTCTGAATATGTCTGAATGTGCATGAATGTGTGTGTGTGTGAGTGTGTATAGAGGGGCGTGGGTGCATGTGTCTGAATATGTCTGAATGTGTGTGTGTGTGCACGCGTGTGTTTGATGTCCACTTACGTCAGGAATGGGGGCGTTGAGTCCAGGAATCTTCAGGTTTGGGTAGGAGGGAGGCGGCCCGTACCTCTGCATGGCGATCAACCACGGAGGGGGAACCTTGTGAGAGTTCTACACACACACACACACACACACAGGGGATAGACAAGAGAGAAAGAACAGTGCATGAGTCAATAGTCTCCGGAGAAATCGTGAGGTGGAGAGAGTGCATGCGTGTGTGTGTGTGTGTGTGTGTGTGTGTGTGTGTGTGTGTGTGTGTGTGTGTGTGTGTGTGTGTATTTGCAGTTGGAGGTGGACTCAGGGGTGTTAAAGGAGAACTCATGCAATTTTTTTTTTTTTACATAGATCTCCGTTTCACGAGGTCAATGTCGTGCAGAAAAAAAGAAAACATCAACTCTGGGGGCATTTTTTTTGAAACCATGCCCCCAGAGTAGTAGCACTAGAGCTGTCTGGCTGGCTCATGGGCTGCTTTCCCCTGTGGGCTCAGATAGATAGAGGAGAGCAGCGCAGGAGTCTCAGGAGGAGGAGGAGGAGGAGGACGAGGAGGCCAGAATAAGAACATGGCCTTCCTGCTGAACCCACAGGCACATGGGGAGGAGAGGAGCGAGAGGTGCAATGGGAAGGAAAAGTAACCTGCAGTACACTGAGCAAGGGCCATTGTGTCCTCCTATGAGAGAGAGAGAAATGGAGGGTGGGAGGGAGAGATGGAGAGAAGGAGGGAGAGATGGAGGGAAAGAGGGAGATATGGAGGGAGGGAAACGCAGAGCAGCCCTACAGGGCCGGTGATACAGGTAGCGGGGAAGCTAGGTCAAGTTGGGGACTCTGAAATGGGCAAGAGCTCTCCAGGGAAATGAAATTGAATAAACCAATCACATGCAACCTGTGTTGAATTCTGATATATCTATCTATCTATCTATCTATTATGAATTAACTTCTATCTTTTATTCATTATCTTCAGCCTGACTCTGCCTTCTTCATGCGTCTGACTTCACTCAGAGCGTGCACTGTCTGCAAAATACGCTGTCAAACTGGCACCCAGAGAGGCAGATAGCTGAGAGGAAGAGGAAGAGGAAGAAAAAGAGAGAAAGAGAGAGAGAGAGAGAGAGAGAGAGAGAGAGAGAGAGAGAGAGAGAGAGAGAGAGAGAGAGAAGGGGGGGGGGGAGAAGGGGGGGATGGAGTGATGGTGAGAGAAAGAAAGGGCTGAGGTTCTTACAGGTCCAGTGGGCATGCCCAGGGCGATACGCAGCTCATCAGACAGATCACCGGGCTTCTTCTCCTTCAGACGAGTCTCAAACTCTTTCCCCTGAGACACACAGACAGAGAGAAAGACAGCAAGAGGGAGACAGAGACAGAAAGACAGGAGATAGAAAGACAGACAGTTTTTGTGTTATAAACATACAAGTGTAGAATTTTGCAGATGAGAATATTGCAAAATAACAAAAATATGTATATGTATTCTTTTTCTTTAAATTACTAAATCATTTATTTGGATTATTTTGCCATGCAAATGATGAGACAGGGCAGCCCAATAGGGTTGTAGGCCAGAGTGACGGATAAATACCTCATAGTACAGATCTCCGTGGATGGTCAGTTTGGGCTTGATCTGCCATTTGAAGAAGGCGTCGTGGAGCTTCTGGTAGTCAATGTCGATCTTGCCCATCTTAGGACGAACCTTCTCGCGCATCTTTGTCTTCATGGTCTTGGCGTCTTCCTACAGATGGAGTGGAAGGCATGTTCAGCCCGTTAGATACGTCTTCAAACTCATACTGACACCAACAAATATATTTGTCCTTTATTAGTTGTGCAAAGAACAGGAAATACTCCCACAGATCAACTTATTTTCCAGCACAACCAAAAGGCTGACATGCCAAGTTAAAGGAGATATAGAATGGAAACCAGTTGTCTTGGTTTTGATGAATTAGGAGAGGTTGTGCATGTCATGTCATGTCCACCTGTGTACGGTATGTGAGAGTTTCTGTGAATGCGTGTGTGTGCGTGCATGTATGTGAGAGTTCCCGTGAGTGCGTATGCGCGCCTGTATGTATGTGAGAGTTTGAGTGAGCGAGCGAGTGTATACATATGTGCGAGTTTGTGCACATGTATGTATGTCAGAGTTCGAGTGAGTGTGTGTTTGTGTGTGTGTATGTATGCGAGTTCCTGTGAGTGTGTGCCTGTATATAAGTGAGAGTTCAAGTGAGCGAGTGTGTATGTGTAGTGTGCACCCACTTTCTCCTGCAGGGCCTCCCTCATCTCCTGGATGCCGGTGCGCTTGATGAACTCGGGCAGCTCGAAGGGCGGCTTCTCGATACCCCTCTTGCCCTGCAGGTACTTGCGCTTGAAGCACCAGTGGCGCGGCACGGGCACCGTGTTGCGCGTGGCCTTCAGGTGCACCAGCAGCTTGGGCTCCTGCGCCGTCACGTCGTGCATCTCCACCACGTCCGGGCGCGCCACCAGCTGAGAGGGGTCAGAGGTCGCGGGTTAGTGTCAGATTCAAGTCAACTTTATTCGTACGGTAATTTCCTGTGTATTAGCCGCATTATGTATGAGCCGCAAGACAGTGTTATATGAACGTTAAAAGAAACCAAACCATATTTATACTATATTAACTGCCTCTGTGTAATTAACCTCATAGCTGAAGAAATTTTGCACACTCAATGAATAAGCCGTGGCTAACAGTTAGGGAATTACGGTATAGCGCATTTCATACACAGAGGTCATTCAATGTGCTTTACATAAACACAAGCAAGCAGAAATAACAAATAAAAGGCATAGAAATGCAAATAGTAGTCAAAGAATAGTTTAAAAATCAAAAAAGACAAACGAAAACATAAAAAACACAAGGTACATACATAAAGGCATAACTAGCATCACTTGCAATAGTCGCAGCCAAGCCATAAAGAACGACCCGTTACACCCTGTCTATGTCCGATCTGTCTATTCTGTTAGAATGACGGGGCAACTACTTCACAGAATGCCCCTTTGCCCAAATAAGGACAGCAGAGGTCGCAGGTCAGTGTTGCATACAGCTATAGAACACTGATTTATGGGAAGCTTCCATTGCAGTGAAACACCTTGTGAGCTCTGCTACCTTTTGCTGTGGAGGTGTGACTGAAACACATTAGCATGGTTGGGCCGAGGGGTGTGATTGTGTGGCACAAACGGCCTGTTACGTGTGTGTGTGTGTGTGTGTGTGTGTGTGCGCGTGTACACTACCTGTTTGAGTTCAGCTACAGTCAATCTGTTCATGCGGCGCAGCTTCTTCTTAGACATCTTCGGCACGTCCGTCTTAATGTCCTGTGAGCGACATGGTGGGGAGGACATGACAGAGGTTATCAAATGGAATACCTGGGGGTTTTAACCACCAATCTATTAGCCCACCCTGTGGTTTAAAGGCCATATTGCAAGTTAATTTTCCAACAAATTTGTAGTGTTTAAAATGAAATATGGCCTTTAAGGTCAGATAGTGCCGATTACGCCGACAGCAACTGACATTATATCTGTTCAAAGCAAAGCAAATGTTCAAATGTTTTTTGCAATGTTCAAAGCAAAGAACATGAACATTGCAAAAAACACACGCAAACTGCACACGAATGGCCACATTTCTACCATTCAGTTCTCAACACATTTATTTTCTCAAATGCACTTTCTATTTGGGTTTTCTTGAAACTTGTTGTGCTATTTATATACTTGGTTGTGTGCTTTATGGCAAAACAACAAGACAATTTAAGTAAATTTTGAAAAACACTCTATCAACTTGGCCACAAACACTGTGTGTGCAGCTAAATGCCGAGCATCATTAGTGGCCTCTTGTCTTACGTCGTCGCTGTCGTCACTGTCCTTCATCTCCTCCTCGAAGCCCTTCTTCCTGATGGTGGTGGCCTCGGGCTTCTCCGCCTTCTCCGGCTCCTTCTCCTTCTCCTTCTTCACGTCGTCCGTCAGCTGCAGGAGAACCAGAGAGAGAGAGAGAGAGAGAGAGAGAGAGAGAGAGAGAGAGAGAGAGAGAGAGAGAGAGAGAGAGAGAATGAGATCCACTTAACAAACAAAACACTCTGCTCATCCACAGGACACCGTCTTTGTGAGGTCCCACTGTTTAGCATGAGCAAATATCTAGATGATGTGCAGATAGATTAGATAGATTAATGAGCTGAGTAAGTAAATATTTATCCAACTCTAGATGATTACTCATCTATTGTGCGGTTATCTGTATGTGTACTGCCACACACACCTTGGAGTCATTTCATGTTTACAGACATACTTTACTGTATAGCTGGGGTGTGTGTCTATAAATATTGACAGTGATAACAAGGGGTGATTGAAATTTCTATGGTGCTATAAGATGGCCGATAACCCGATTATAAGGTGACATTACCAGTTTTACTCCAAAGTGACTTTCACGAGGTGCTTGTCATTTCAGACTATTACAGGAAATTATCCCTTAAAAAAGATCAACATTCCAAATATCTGACGACATTACACTTGAAGAGGATCGTGTCAGTGACGCTACAATACTGCTATCGGACCATCTAACGGCAACGCCTCTGACCTTGAAGGCCTCAAAGATCCTCTTGAAGAAGATGAAATTGGGGTCGTAGATCTCGGGCTCCTCGGTGATGTACTCGATCTCCACCTCCGGCTCGTTCTCCTTATCCTTCTCTTTCTCTTTCTCTTTCTCCTTCTCTCCCTTCTTGGCGTCCTCGGACTCCTTCTGGTCGGGCTCCTGGTCACGCTTCTTCTTCTTCTTCTTCCTGTTCCGGCGACGGCGGTTCTTCTGATGACGGAACGAGAACAAAACACAAAAGATAAGGATCGTTGAAATATCTATTTTGTGCTCAAAGATATTTGTAGCTACACTAAGGAAATTCGGCTTTTTTTTTACATTTGTTGGCCTTTGATTCAATAAATTGTTTGAGATAAGGAAATCACCATTGCATGCTTCTACTCACATGCTCTATTTTCATTATATAATACCACTGTGGCTTGAACTTTTTACATTTTCCAGAATTTTCACCCAAAAGCCAGACATCCCTAACTTTTTGTGAGTAGTGTATGCCTCTAGACTGATCCGCTACAGAGACTGAGGTCAAGCGTACCTCTTTTTATTTTGTCTGTATATGTTCCTTCTAATCTGGGTATGATTTCTGAATTTCTGATCATATTGTATTATTGTATGTTGGAAAACTTTAAAATAAAGTGTTAAAAAAAAAAAAAGCGTACCTCTTTTTTGGAGAGAGCCGAGTCATCGTCTTCGGTCTCAGACAGAGCAAGGGAGGAGTTGATCAGCTCTGCGTCTAGACCCTCACTTTCGTCTTCCACTGTACAGACACAAACATATACATACATGATACTTGTACATCATGATACACAAGTATTGCGGGAACTCAATGCAAGGCGGTTTTGACTCGTGAGATGCAGGGAGCCTCCTGACCTGCGGGGGTAGTGCTGAGCTGCTCTTGTCTCATATCCTTTTGCTGCAGGATCTTCTCCAGCGCCTGAGGAATCTTAGGTCCAATGCCCACCTCTTCACCCTGCCAAGACTGGAACACCAGAGAGAGAGAGAAAAGGGGGGAGAGAGAGAGAGAGAGAGAGAGAAAAGGGGGTAGAGAGAGAGAGAGAGAGAGAAAAGGAGGGAGAGAGAGAGAGAAAAGGGGGGAGAGAGAGAGAGAGAAGGGGGAGAGGGAGTAGGAGAAGATGGGTGGTAGAATGAGAGATGGGTAAGGAGAGAGAGAAGGAGATGGATGATTTAAGATGGAGGACAAACAATTCTGATAATTCAGCAAGGATGTAGTAGTTAATGAACACTGATCAGTTGTCAGTTTCTATTAATCATATGCCAGGAGGTGTCAGGAAAGCGTGCGGGAACTGTTCAAAGATCAGTACCTCTCTGCCGTCTTCTCCAGGCGGTGGGGGCATCCGCTGCTTCTGGTTGGACTGGGACATCATGGACACACCAGGAGGGGGTGGACCACTGTTCATGGCTACCAAGACAACAGAGCGAGTCAGAACACTGGATCCTCACACATCAGTACACACTAGCAACAGCCTAATTAACAGTACCAACTTTGACCAGACACTGTTAGTAAATATTCATTTAGTAATTGGACAGACAATGGTTTGTGCTGTTGGTGATTGATACGGAGGGGGATGCAATGCATGGTGCAGAGCTGGGCTGAGGTGTGCAAACAATTAGGTCAGCTGTTTTTCTTTTTGTTTGTGAGCGTGAGAAAGACTGAGATGAAGTGAGAAAAGTAGGTGGTGTGTGTGTGTGTGAGAGAGAGAACGAGAGAGAGAGAGAGAGAGAGAGAGAGAGAGAGAGATAGAGGAGGCGGAGTGGTCACCTCTCATGGGGGGCAGGCTGGACATGGGGATCAGGGTGGCGCGGGGGGAGGAGTCCGGCATCCTCACGCCGGGGGGGCCCTGGTGACGCATCTCCTGCTGACGCTCCTGCTCCATCAGCACCGCAGCCTGAGAGAGAGGAGAGAGAGAGAGAGAGGAGAGAGACAATGAAAGAGAGAGAAAGAGAGAGAAAGAAAGAGAGAGAGAGAGAGAGAGAGAGAGAGACAGAGTGTTAAAGATAGGCAACACGAAGGGAGCAAATAAGCTAAAATGCTTTATTTCAACCCAATCCATTTCAAAAGCAGTTGAGATCACACACACTACTGCACTCAAAAGTCCAATTACTTTGGCGTCAATAGATTATAAGTAGAACATACTTTAGGACTATAGTCTCAAACAGGGATCATGAGTGGGGTAAGCCCGACAGAAGGTGCCTCTCATTCGTGTTTTATACATCCTCCCTTCCTTCCTCTGTCCTCATCCTCACTGATCTACATAAAGAATGATGGGGCGGCAACAATGGGATAGTCTATCCAGTGTCAGTTATAGATCAGTGGGAATGAGCCTGGAGGATCGAGCATCGAGGAGGGATGTTGAGAGGCACCCAGAGTGTACGGAGTGATTGGGCTGGACTGCTCACCCTCTTCTGCTGCTCCAGAAGCTCCTGCTCCTTCATCTGCTCCTCCATGACCCGAGATTCACCCTGTGGTGCGCACACACACACACACACACACACACACAGCTATAACTTTCAGCAGGCTACAGGAAGTTTCTCACACGTGCAGTATATACCTTCATTCAAAAACACAATGCGTCTAAATACTGACTTATTGGTTTATGGTCTTCTATACATGTGCACCTAGTCAGGCAGAGTTTCATACTGACCAAACTCTGATGATCTTTAATGTGCAATTCTTAAGGAAACTTTACTTCGCAGACTAACCCCTTACATCTCATTCATGCTCAATGCTAAACAATAACACCTCTGTCCGTTCTATGCATTAATTTAGTCCATGACTTCAAGATTACAAATACAGATGAAACAAACATATCAACATATCCATTTACGTACGAAACGCATAAACTAGGCTTAACTGTAATCAGAGTCGTCTATCTGCAAGTGGTCAGCTCTTGTCTGATTCCTGAGTGCTGCAGCTAATCTCTGAAAGTCACTTTTGGATAAAAGTCTCTACTTAATACTTCAATACCTTTCACACGCGCACATAAAAACACAGACACACACAAAGACACACACACACGCACCATGGGTCCACGTGGCTGGCCCATGCCAGGCGGCTCCAGACCCATGTGCATGCCAGGGGGAGGCGGTCCGCCCATCATGCTCATGGCCTGCAGCATGCCCGGGGGCAAGGGCATGGGGGGTATCGGGGGCATGGGCGGGAGGCCGGGCATCTGTGGGAGAAGAGAGTACGTCACCACCTGGCATTAATAAAGTTCATAGAACGCGCTCAACTCACGAAATATTAAGCTGACTGGGTGCTTGTGCCCATACGGAATAAATCAAAGAAAACGAGAGTACAGCACTCCTAGTCTTAAGTGTAACTTTTTTTCTCTTTATTCTTGCCTGTGAACCTGCCAACCTGGCACATGGCATTAGAAACACTTACCTCCAAGACCTAGGATGACAGATTGGGGGGCAGCATCTCCTAACTAACAAATTGCTAACTACCGTAAAACTCCAAATAATAGACCGGGCTTTTATTTTGCCAAATCGCCAAAATGCACCGGCGTGTATTTAAGTCAGGCGTCTATATGAGACAGGCCTTTAATTTAGTGTTGATAGTTGAGTGTAGGGTTATTGTAGGATTAGAAATAACTACCCAATAGCATAAGCAGACGAAAAGCATGACAACAGCATTTACCACATTATAATAGGCTACTTTATTTAGCCTATAATTCGTATGTGTTTCACAAATCAGATCATATTAGAACTAGCCTACTATAATACGGTAAACAAATGCATACATAAATAAGCGGAACAACTTGCCTACTTTGTTTTACATGCAAAGTTCTGTGCCAACACTTTAGAGTAGCTTAGTAGCTTTAGAGTAGCTTAGTATCTTATCTTAACACACATTATTAGCATTCTTGACTAAGCGTGAGCAAAAAGATGGGTGGGTGTGGTGGTAGTGAGTATAGGGAAGAAGGAATCAATTAATATTCTGCAATGAGTAGAAGATCAAATCACCTGTGTCATTGGTTTGTCATCTCCACCTTGGAGATTGGGTTTGTTCAAAATCATACCCGTCTAGAACAGATAGGATATATACACGTATATCAACACAAAGCACAAAACCCATGTATACGCACAGAGTGGGAGACAGATGATTATCAACATGCACTACGAAGGAGCCAACTACTATTGACAGTAACTTAAACACGTTTTACAGTAACTTGTAGTGAACTTAAAATTCAATCTGAACTGCATGTCATATATTCCTAATAAACATATATTCTATTGACAGCGAATAGAAAAAGAAAAATCAACATTACCTGCATCATGTATCCCTTCAATCTGTCCATTAGTTCATCTCTCGGCCCTGATGGAAAAAGCACATTGTTGTTAATGTCGGCAACTGTGACAGGCACTCTCAATATCAGTGATAGTCAACACAGTTATAAAGCAGAAACATATAATCATACCCGTTCCTACAACTAAGAATGCGTAATATTACATTCAGCTCAGCCAGGGCAGTAGCCTATCACATGCGAAGCGAAACTGGTTGACCACCTTTCCACAGTGTTTACATGGCTTACAACTGGCCGTAACATTGTAGCCAAATACCGCATTTAGCAATGCATGCTTCTTTGCTTCTTTCTTTCGTTGTAATGCACAATGCGGCAAATGTACGCATCTACTAAAACTATGCCAGTGATATTTCAAGTTACAAGCCTGACATGATCACCAAGTAGCCAAGTTGAGTAACGTCACACATCGATTGTGTTGGCTAGAAACGTTGAGCTAACGTCAGCTAACCCAATTATCTGCTAAGTTTTCAGGAAGTTGTTCTGTTGCTTCTTATTAACAGAGCAATTACAAAAAAACAAATGGGAGACTAAACGTAACTATCTCTAATAGTTACTCAAATAAGTAATATAGTTAACCAAGTGACTAACTAGCAATGAATTTCACATGGCCTAAATTGTGGCCATGAAGAAGCCTCAGCTTAGCTAACTAGCTAGCTATGTAGCTAGATACTTGCGCTTCGCAGGAGAGAAAAAGCTCGTTCGATTCGTACCCATTATTGGCGCACCAATCTCCGCCAGTTTCGACTGCAGCTCGGGAATACTCCATGTGTTCAGAGACGCCACAGCACCACCCAGGTCGGACGGGTTGGCGTCGGTTCCCGGTGGTCCGTCACTAGCCATTTTAACTTTGGTTCATTCAGACGCTCCGCAAACAACGAACACGAGCAAGAAGGTGCACAGAGGTTCACGGGAAGACTTTCATTCGCTCCCTCCTTCTTCTTGAATACAAGCTGAAAAGGCTCTATCGCCCCCTACTGTATTGGAAGCTAAATAGACTCAAAAGCAATGTGGGGTAATAGTCTATAAAGCCAATCCACAGCTGCATTGAGGCCTAATAGCCTTTTAATCGGACTTAAGTCTGCTGATTAAGTAGGGGCAATGTGTACGCATTGCAGTGCTGCTGAATGTGTTCAGGGTTTGTGCATTAGTTCCTGCAGTCTGTCTATTGTCTGTATATTTTTGCTGCTAAATGAATAGGCCTAAATTTATATAATTTTTGAAGGCAAACCTGTCAGCCCTGAAATTCATACATGTAGAGAATGTTCAGAGAACTTTAAAGAAAGCCTGCCACTTTTCCAACCTACCTGAATGGCAAATTCAGGCTGCTATCACATTGCCTTCTATGCTTCAAGAAGGCAATTGCACAACATTGAAGCAAATGTAACCATTCACATCAGTACGAATTTCAGCAGAGAGAATGGTAGACTAGAGAGACTATAAGTTAACCTATTTTCATATTGAATCAAATCAAATCAAATGGTGCTTTATTGGCATGAATGGGTAGAAGTCATTGTTGCCAAAGCTACAAGTATAATGTTAATATCAATATCCCTGAAGGCGATCTAGGCTACCTAATTTCTTCCATCTGTTATTGCTAGCATATCTTCTCTGCATGTGTAAGTGTAGTAGTAGACCAAGCTTTATGTTTATGTTTATGCTCATGTTTCTTGGCAGATATTTTGTGGAAGTGACTTATACAATACCAATAAACATATTGTCATCATTAAAATATTCAGTCTCTAAACGCTCAATAACTAATACAGCTAATAGCAATCATGATATTAATAATATCAACAAGTCATACAAATAATAACACCATTAACATATGCATGACTGTGCATTCGATTAATTACGTGCAAGGTAAACCCATGAGTTTTTAAACATGTTCTTAAGCAACAAAGCAAAACAACAACAAAAAAAACTGCAGTGGCTGAGAAGGCAAATAGTCACACACTATGATAAAGCTGTAGGCCAGGCCTATATGTTATTAAGGTAAGATGGTGCTGATGCAGTAAATGCCCTTTAGACTAAAGTGAGGGCTCTGAATTCTGGGTTATTCTTTAGGGTTAGGCCCATTATTGTAACCTAAAGTGATTAAAAATGTTGATCATTCAGGAGTTTCCCATTGGCAATGCAGCCTATCTCTTGCAAATTCTGTGAATTCTGTGAGCACTGTAAGGTAGTCTGTGCCATGCTGTATTGGATTGTTTAAAAAGGTATTCAGAACATATTTTATTTAGACGTTATTGTCCAATGTTTGTTGCAAGTAGGCCTACAGTACATGAGTAATATATTGTGAATGAGGACAATGCAGTGTGATTTTTTAATGTTAAAAGTGGCAATTGGTGAATAAACTCGCTTGAGAGGTGGATTAACTCTAAGAGAGGGATAAACAACATTTCTGAAACGTCAGATAGATAACTGTGTTATTGCGTTTAGGCTCCATTACACCCCTGCGCATATGGCCTGCACCTCTTCAAGTCTATCGGCTCTGACATTTTTTTGTTTTGTGCAGAATGTTCCACCAAGGGGCAGTGTTGGGCCAATGCATTATTTCAACAATGTGGAAATCACATTGCTCAATGGAATATGTACTGAGTTCAAGCCTACTTTACTTTTACGCACACACCGCAATTAAATGTATAGTGCAATTGCATGGTAGTTAACCAACAATTAACCAGCACAAGTGAACGCACATCACCCGAACAGTTTTCACATGCTGCATTCGAATCCCGTCCGCGGTCACTGGGGCATGGGATGGGGCGTTAACGCAGAGGCGTGCCATAGAGTCGCTTGCGCTTTTTCGTGAGTGTGCCCGAGTGTGGTACGAGTGTACAGTATCCGGGAAGTCTGATGCAACTAAACGGACAAAAAATCCCAACCTCTCTCTACACAGACTACTTTCCAACCGCGAAGAGGAGCAGCAAAGGTAGGCTATCTGATTACTTTTCACCCGAGAATGTCTTGCGAACGGTATGCGTCGTTTCACTTGTTTTTGCGACTGTGAGGCAGATTGTAAACTGCATGCACGCCTTACCGTGTGCAGCTAAATTGAGGAAACGAAACACCTGGAAAGTTATCTGTCAGAGGCTTTTGTTTAACTGTCTTTGGACAGGCATACTGTCGGCTGACTCTTTATCGCTATAGGCGCATGTTCTTAGTGTAGCCTATAATAAAGCTTAAGGGTGCTCTTCAATTATGAAGATTTTGACTTCCTCATATAGGGTTTCAAGACTACCACATGAGACGTACACACAAGTTTGATCACTTCCTAAAAAGTCACACAAGGAATATGACAGGAGATATGTAGGCTAGTTTCCCTATCTTGCTCAGACAGCTGTTTCAACTCGTTGGCTGCTTGCCCTGACAAGCCAGCCGTGGCAGGCCAACGGCAGTGTAGTAGTTACGAAGTTTGGACAAACTTTGACTTTTGTAAATGAAGAAGAACAATGGCAATGTCATTTAGGCAAAAGTACAAACTTGTTTGAGAACTCAACTTGTCAGGTGGTTGTCTTTATACGGTACCTAAACCCTCAGGAAAGCAAAGCTGTTTGATTTCAGGACTGTCAGGTTTACATTGTATTTCACTACTTAACCTGTACAATATTTTACCACATCTTAGCCTAATGTGGAGGCTAAATATTCTATGAACTGCAAGACTAACACAACTGCTGAGTGTGTGTGTGTGTGTGTGTGTGTGTGTGTGTGTGTGTGTGTGTGTGTGTGTGTGTGTGTGTGTGTGTGTGTGTGTGTGTGTTTTTGTTGAAAACAACATCAGATGAGTCAACCATGAATGACTGTTGTCACACTTTAATACACACTGTCATCTTTAAATTACATGCTGTCTGCTGTAGGGAACTGCATGTAAGCACAGGGGTAAAGACCTCTGTTTACCTGCTGTTTACACCGCAGTTAATTTGGGTGAGGGAGACTGTTGTGGCCACAGTATATAAACTGCCACACCCCATTGTAAAACATTAATCTGCCAGACACTTGGAGGCCTATCTGGAATGCCTACAGTAGCTTGGAATAGCAATTTGTTGCGAATTGATAACAACTGAAACCTTAATTTAGTTGATCTTACAATATGATTGTTCTTCATGGAATACTTCAACTTTGCTCCCTGGCCATACTTCAGACAAGAGTCAGTTCATGAACCTCAGAACAGAGGAAAGCGGTAACATTTTGATCCATGTCACTCATGTTTGTATGTAGGAAGGAGGAAAGTTACCCCTTGGCAAGTTGGCAGACTTCATGAAATATTCATTATGCATTTTCATACCTTTCTACTTCAGGGGTTGTGAGTGTCTTTTTTATGTTGCCTAATTTTTGTTTCATGGCTTTGGGTGCCTGAACACTCCCGGGCTTGTTGTACAGCTAAAAAACAGGGTCAGTGAACATATAATAGTTACAGCATGGGAGCGATCTTTTTTTGGCTGCATCACAGCCATTCAGTGGGAGTGACTGTATTCTGCCACCAAGGCCAGAGGATTTAGCAACACAAACTCTCGACCAATGAGAAACGGACTTCTCTCTGGGGCTGAGCAGGAAACAAAGTTAGGCGTGAGAGAGAGAGAGGGAGAGAGGGAAGGAGGGAGGGAAAATAGACAGCAAAGAAAAAGAGACACATGAAAGCCTCTATGTGCTGAAAGTGTGACTATGAGATGAAAGTGGATGGAGTCCGAATAGCAACCACACTAAGCTAAAACAGACCAAAACAGAGATGTCCTCCTTTGCGTAAAATTAGCTGAGCGCTAAACTATGGCTAACTCTCAGGAGTCAACTGGACCCAGTGTCTCTCTCCTCCCTCTGCTTTGGCCTCTCTCCCACTGCATGCAGTGGTGTTGTTTAGTGAGACTCTTGTTCTCAGCCTCGGGGCAATCCTCTCTCACTCACTTTTTCCAAGGGAGAGTTTCAAGAGGAGACCACACCCTGCTGCCTCCCTCTAATGTCCCCTCTTGACCTCTCGGTTTTTAGTCCCAGTCGCTCTGTAGGACCAACAGTGTTAGATAACTTTGTACCAATATATCTCATGAGGGTGCACTTTGGGAAGTTTGAATAGATTCTGAAATATTCTGTCCAATGGAGGACGAGTTCATTTTCAGGTAGCCTACAGGCAGTTCATTGTTCCTAGCAGAAAGGAGTAGAATGTGAAGACATGTAATCAAGCGGAGGTGAAATTGAAAGTTAAGCATGGTGTGAAATATGACACGGACTACAAGCTACGTGCTACAAGAGTCACAGGTAAACCAGATTCATGTGACTCTGATAGCGTCTAACGTGATGGTGTGACTTGATGCACGTTCGCTCATATGTCAAGCCTGCATCGTGAATTTCCACCCCCTGCATTATAATTGAAGGCCCCTGGGAGAAAAAGCTCAGGCTTGGTCTGAAATACTATCAGGTGTGGCTCAGCAGCAGTCCAGTTCAGCGGTATAAACTGCCCTCCTGATGACTTGTGTGCAAACAGTGACTAATCCCCTAGCTATGGCTGGGTTTCAGCATCAGGGTACGGCTATATGGGAGAACAAGAGATCGAGCGGGAGGGAAGGAGGAAGGGAGGGAGGGAGGGGAGGCGTGCTGATGAAAGAGAGGAATGACTGTATGGTGAGTTGTGTGGTCGTTTGAGCGTGTGTGTGTGTGTGGATGGGAGGAGGGGGGTGTCTCAAGGGGCCGTGCATGCTGGGTAAAAGCACAAAGAAGGGAACGTCCATCAACATCACCCTCTCGCGTGACTTCTCCTGGGTCGCGTGGACAGGAATTTCCGCGTAGGGATGTCAGAGATGTGTCAGATGGCACTTGTGGCGCTGTTTATTGCACGCTCGAGAAACATTTCTTCCGCATGGCGGAGGGGGCAAGGACATGTGGTGATATGGGGGATCGGAGGCCTTGAGGAAGAGAGGGGGAAGAGGGGGACAAGAAGAAGACTTAATGGGAAGGAAGACAAATGGCAGTGACAAGGAGTGCATAGAGAGAGAAATTGGTTTTGTTGTTGTTTTTTTATCAGTGTCTGTAGGCCAGTGCACCTGGGGTGTGAAGCAATTAGGTATATTGGAATGCAATGAGACAGAGAGAGAGAGAGGGGGGAGAGGGAGAAAGAGAGAGAGAGAGAGAGAGAGAGAGAGAGAGAGAGAGAGAGAGAGAGAGAGAGAGAGAGAGAGAGAGAGAAGAGAGCGCAATACCACAGATGGGATCATGCCTGTTTACTCTCAGATATGAACGTCTTTGTCCTCTAATCATTAAACCTTGTTGAGTCAGAGGTTCCTAATTAAGTTACAGTTGCATGTGTAGCGGACTCAAAGACTCAAAGGCTCAATAGTCTTGATGCCACAGATTTAATGAAAGGTTTCTGTAGAAATATACAAAAATGCACTCAGCACGGACATAGCAAACATTCACGTTTCTGTTGCAGCAAAGAACTAACTTAATCTCCTTGTACAGAAAACTCATCCACGTCAATAATAGCCTATAAGTTCAGGAGGGAAAACCGAACGCGGGCTTCTCAATACGCTAAACAAAGCTAGACAGCTAACATAGAACGGCACAATATCCCTTTCAAATTAAGCACATGAAACATGAAATTCTCATTTAGCTGTCATTACATGTTACTTAAATGCTAACACTCTCATGTAAATTCACTTTAACACCAGCTCACCTGTAGAAATATACAAAAATGCACTCAGCACGGACATAGCAAACATTCACATTCCTGCTCTGGCCTCACAGCTATCACTTCAGTTGGTTGCGCTTACAGAGACATGGATTAGGCCAGAAAATACTGCTACACCTGCAGCGTTGTCGACCAATTATGCTTTTTCGCATACCTGTCGCTCCTCTGGTAGAGGAGGCGGGGCAGGCTTTCTGATCTCTGATGACTGGAGGTTTACTCAGTTGCTACCGACTCAAAACCACAGCTCATTTGAATATCATGCCATCATGATAACTGAACCATACAAATTATACTTGGTGGTTATTTATCGCCCTCCAGGACAGCTTGGCAACTTTGTGAATGAGTTGGACATTCTACTGTCTGCTATTCCAATGGATACGTGCCCTCTGTTGATCCTTGGTGATTTTAACATTCATCTGGACAACTCCTCTTCAGTTGACTTCCTGTCCTTACTCTCCTCCTTTAGTATAACACGTGTTCACAGTCCTCCTACTCACAAGGCTGGTAAGGATCTTGATATGATTCTGCTACGTAACTGTACTGCAGACAACGTTTGGGTTAATCCTCTACATGTATCAGATCATTACTTCATTAGATTCTCTGTGCGTCTCCTTGATAACCCTACAGTTCCTGCTCCGACGATGTCATTCCGACGGAACCTCAGAAGCCTCTCAAGTGAACATTTTGCAACATTAGTAACTTCTGCTCTACCTATTCCAAGCTCATTCTCATCACTTGAGGTTAATGATGCTACAGACACTCTTTGCTCTACACTGGCATCCTGTCTGAATGCAGCATGTCCTCTTTCCACAAGACCCACTCGTTCTAAACCTCGCCATCCATGGCTGACAAACAGTATACGCTCAGTACGCAAGGAACTTAGAGCTGCTGAAAGGAAATGGCGTAAATCTGGAGATAGAAATGATCTTAGTAAATACCAGTCTATGCTATCATCTTTTTCATCCACTGTCACACTTGCAAAAAGAACATATTATCAGAGTAAGATTGAGAACGCCACTGACAGCAGAAAACTTTTTGCTATGTTCAAGTCTCTTCTCAATCCTCCACCACCGCCATCAGCTACTTCACTGTCAGCAGATGACTTTGCAACATTTTTCACTGAAAAAGTTGCTAAGATAAGTGCTCAGTTTGATGACCCTATAAGAAGGACTCTGCCTGGTGTTAGCATGATGCCATCATTGGACTTGTTCTCTCCTCTTGATGAGGAAGCGGTCTCTCAACTGCTTCAGCGAAGCCGTCCAACAACATGCCCTTTGGATCCTGTCCCGTCTACTCTCCTGCAGTCTATAGCACCCGCTATTATACCGGCAGTCACACATGTATTTAATACTTCACTCAGTTCTGGAATAGTTCCTTCTTCTTTTAAACAGGCAAGAATTACGCCTTTGCTGAAGAAAAGTACACTTAATTCAACTGATGTGAAGAACTACAGACCTGTCTCCCTTCTTCCTTTCTTGTCAAAGGTTTTGGAGAAAGTGGTCTTCAAGCAAATGTGTGACTTCCTCTATCAGAATAACCTACTAGACCCTATGCAGTCTGGTTTCAAGAGTGGTCATTCTACTGAAACTGCTCTTCTATCTGTGACTGAAGCATTGAGAGTAGCTAAGTCCTCTGCTCAGTCATCAGTGTTAATTCTGTTAGATTTATCTGCAGCCTTTGATACGGTTAACCATGACATTCTCCTTTCTACACTATATGAACTGGGAATTTCTGGGAAAGCTCTTGACTGGTTCAAGTCTTACCTTAAAGGGCGTTCTTTTAGCGTGTCTTGGCAGGGACAGATATCAAAGTCTCATGACCTCACTACAGGAGTCCCCCAAGGATCAGTATTAGGCCCCCTCCTTTTCTCTATTTACACCACTTCTTTAGGTGGGATTATTCGCTCTCATGGATTTGAATATCATTGCTATGCGGACGACACTCAACTTTTCCTATCCTTCCCACCTGAGGACTCTAGTGTTTCCCATCGGATCTCTGCATGCCTGAAGGACATTTCAATCTGGATGAAGGATCAGCACCTTCAGCTTAATCTTTCCAAAACTGAGCTCTTGGTGTTTCCAGCAAAAACAGCTATTCCCCAACAGATCAATATCCAGCTTGATTCATCCTCACTGACTCCAACCAGATCGGCACGTAACTTGGGTGTCATAATTGATGACCAACTTACTTTCTCTGAGCATGTTGCCTCAATTGCAAAGTCATGTCGGTATACCCTGTACAACATTAGGAAGATCAGACCTTATCTGACACAAGATTCCACTCAGCTTCTTGTACAGGCAATGGTTATCTCCAAGCTGGACTACTGTAATTCTCTGTTAGCTGGCCTACCTGCTTGTGTATTAAGACCACTACAGTTGATTCAGAATGCTGCAGCACGACTGGTCTTCAATCAGCCAAAGAGGACACATGTAACCCCTCTCCTAGTTACTCTCCACTGGCTCCCTATAGTAGCCAGAATTAAATTTAAATCTCTCACTCTGGCCTATAGGACACTGACTGGATCTGCTCCCAGCTACTTCAGTTCTTTAATCACGATGTACATTCCCAACCGCCCATTGCGATCTTCTGAGGAGCGTCTGTTATGTCGACCAACCATACATGCTAGGTCAAATTGTAGATCCTATTCTTCAGTGGTTCCGTGTTGGTGGAATGAGTTGCCCAGTGCTCTCCGTTCCAGCAACAGCTTTGGATCTTTTAAGAGGGGTCTTAAGGCATATTTATTTAATATGCACTTAGTCCTTTGAGTTTGTGATGTGTTATGGTTTGTATAATAGTATTGTTTTGTTATAATTTGTCTATTGATAGAATTTGAAATTTATTTTGCTATTGTCCTTAAATTTAGCCATACCATGCTTTAGTTATTATTATTATATATAATTAACTGAGTGACTTATTTGATTGCTATTCTCATTTCACTGTTTTATTTCTCATTAGGTTAGTGCTTAAAATTATTGTTTTACTGATAATATTACTATTCTCCCTAGTTTGTAATTGTTCACTGTTAATTTAATTTGTATTGTTATTTATTTGTATGTCGCTTTGGACAAAGGCGTCTGCTAAATAACCATAGCCATAGCCATAGCCATTCACGTTTCTGTTGCAGCAAAGAACTAACTTAATCTACTTCCTTGCTGAGATTCTCGTGAATACAGCCCTATGCTAAAGCGCTCTGCTGCCACCTACTGGCGCGGCTGGTGTACTGAATAACTAAATAAGAACAATCAAACACTTTGAATGAACACACAGTCAATCACATTGGACTGAGGGCGCTACACTCTCCCCCTCAAATTAAAATGTCTTTAACATTTCGTTACTTACAAAGTAATTACTCTTTATCCACACTATTCTTCCTGGGATTCAGTTATCCTACTACCGTTACACTTTCCCCCAAAGTATTCTTTGTTAAGTTAAAGTATTAATCAAATACCGGCATAATTGGCATAACACATTTCCCATTCTACATTCAAACAATTTCCCCCTTTTCCAAAAACACTGTAACACTTGTAACCAGATCCAATTCACAGCCACATACAACATCTTTAGACTGTTACTTCTTCCCTCAGTTTACCTATTCTAAGGAATGAGTTACCATTATTTTTAATGGGAAAGGCCTGTAGGCCTATACCTTTTTCGTAGTTCACTGTAAGTTACCTCACATATCAACATGAACAACACCCATTCTAGGTAACACTTCATCATTATGTCATTAACACATTTTCTTTCATCAACAGTACACACATTTCACGATTCTTTTTTTTCTCTGTTCTTTTTGTGTGTGTGTGTTTTGTTTGTTTACCCTTGTACTTCAATGTCCTTCACTGTCCAAGGGCGCCATAGTCTGTGAACTGGTGGAAAGTTATAGTTTGTCTGCAGATTGTTCATACCTGCTTCCACCACAGATGGCTTACCCAGCCTTTCGTAGGTGAGTATCCTTGGCCGACGCCGTTCTCTCTGTGGGTAAGTATTCACAGGTTGCAGATCAGGTTCATCATCCGATGCTTGTGCTGACTCTGGTTGGTCAGTCCCACCAGGGACTGGAACCTCTTCCTCCTGCAGGTCCAGTTCCTCCAGGGCTGGCAGATCAGGATCACTTGCCTCATGGTCCATCAGTTCACCTGCATTCTCCTGATCAGGCACAAAGGGCCGTGCATATGGGTTCAGTGCACAGTCTTCTTCAGTCTGCTGCATGTTGTGGGGAAACCTACAGACATACTCACACTCATCATCACTTTCACTGTCAGAGTGTTCAGCGGATTCTTTTTGCTTTCTGTTCATCTTCCTCCTTGAACCTTCTCTTGTGTTTCGGGAGTCTGTCTGTTGTTGTCTACCCATGTTCTGTCTGTCAGGCTCTGATCCATCAAGGGGCAAGCTGTCACATGGGAGGAGCAAGTTTCTATGGAGCACCCTTGTTCTTCCACCTCCTTCCGGTGTGACCTCATATACGGGACTATCGCTACCTCTCCTCGTCACTACCCGATGAACTTTGTCCTCCCAGTAGGACCTCAGCTTTCCTGGTCCTCCTCGCTCAGACAGATTTCGGACTAGGACTCTTCCACCTAGTTGCAGATCAGTCCCATTGATTTTCCTATCATAGCACAACTTTCCTCTTGAAGCTTCTTTATCAGCTGTTCGTGACGCAATCTCATATGCCTGACGCATTCTGGCCTGCCAGTTCTGCACATACTCCAAGTAACTCTCCTGCTTCTCAGTTGATGGCATGTTGAACAGGATATCAATTGGCAAACGTGGGGAGCGACCAAAGAGCAAGTAATATGGGGAAAATCCTGTTGCCTCACTGCGTGTGCAGTTATATGCATGCACCATTTTCTCTAGGGAATTCTTCCAGTCAGCTTTTTCTGTATCAGTCAAAGTACGCAGCATGGACAGTAGAGTTCTATTGAAACGTTCTACCTGTCCGTTTCCTTGTGGGTGGTAACAGGTCGTATGAGAGCCTCGCACCCCGCAACTTCTCTCCAGCTGAGCCATTAAACGATTCTCAAATTCTCTCCCCATATCATGGTGTATTTTCTCTGGAAACCCAAAGCGAAGGGCAAAATCACTGAAGACCTTTTCCACAACAGTTTTTGCTGACTTGTTTTTCGTGGCATAAGCCTGCGCAAACCGTGTGTAGTGGTCCATAACTACCAGTATATACTCATAGCCATGCTTACACGTTTCTAGATGCAGAAAGTCCATTGAAACTAATTCAAATGGCCGCGTTGTCACAATTGACACAAGTGGTGCTCTTGTTTGTTTTTGCGGTCGTTTTCTTTTCAGGCACTCACAGACATGCATAACAAAATGCTCAATGTCCCCTTGCATCTTGGGCCAATAAAATCTCTCTCGAATCAGGTCTAATGTTCTGTCCACACCTGGGTGCCCCATTTCCTTATGTAGCTCTGAGAAGACAGTCTGATAATACTCTCTGGGAAGGATCAGCTGATTTCTATTCCCCGATCTTCTGTAAAGCACACCTTCTGGACTGAGATACAGCTTATTCCACTGACGAAGAAGTGCTCTAACATCTGGATGCTCTGAGCTCAGTGTTCTGGCTGGTGGAGGCTGGCTAGTTCTCTTAAATCTCATGACTGGCCCTATAGCATGATCTCTTTCTTGACTCTCCAAAATCTGTCTTGTTGTCAAAGGCTTACAGTCAGTCAAAGGTGTATCGGCCAGTAAACTTAAGACTTTGATATTGACCGTACTGGCCCAGGTGGGAATCATCTCTCTCTGCACTGACACTCCATCAACAGATGCACTAATGGCTTCTTGACTGATCTCTTCTGTGCACTGCTGTATGAAACTGTCTATGTCTAACGGCATTCTGGAAAGGCCATCAGCGTCACCATTGTTTCTGCCTGGGCGGTACTTTATAGAGAAATTAAAGTCTGCAAGCTGAGCAACCCAGCGGTGGCCAGTGGCATTCAGTTTAGCAGTAGAGAGGACATAGGTTAGAGGATTATTGTCTGTATAGATTGTAAAATGGGGTGCATGATACAAATAGTCCCGAAACCTCTCACAGACAGCCCACTTGAGTGCTAAGAATTCTAATTTACCCGAGTGCATATGATAATTCTTTTCAGGTGGTGTCAGTGTTCGTGAACCATATCCTATAACAACCATTTTCCCCTTCTGCCTTTGATAAAGGACTGCTCCCAGCCCCTCTTGTGATGCGTCACAGTGAAGTGTAAAGGGTTCAGTGACATCTGGGTAACCTATGATAGGTGGGACAGTTAACTTATCAATGAGAGAGTTCAGTCTGTCTTGATGGGTTGGTGTCCAGGTGATGGGACAGTTTGGTGGCAAGTTACCTTTACCTTTTGTGTTCACTCCTCTCTTGTCTTTTGCTTTCCCAACAGACGCCAGCTTGACCGTAGAGGATGACAGCAGTTCATACAGAGGTTTGGCCAATCTGGAAAAGTTGGGTATGTATGCTCTGTAGTAGGAAAGGAATCCAAGCAATTTTCTCAAATCTCCCACAGTTGCAGGGGTCTTTTCTTTTAAGGCGAGTACTGGGGCTATTTCAGCAGGGTCCATAGTATATCCATCACCTGAGACCATACGTCCCAGAAAGCGCACCTTCCGTTTAAACACTTCACACTTCCGTGGACTCAATTTGACACCATGTTTCTGATATCGTTGTAACACTGTTCGGATGCACTGGAGATGTCCTTCAAAACTGGAACTGTGTACAAGGTTGTCGTCCAGGTAAGGTTGACACATAACATCTCTCAGGCCTATCAAACACTCTTCCATATTTCTTTGGAATTCAGCTGGGGCTGAGCTAAGTCCAAATGGGATACGGATCCAATGATATAAACCCCAGGGTGATATAAAGGCTGTCAGGGGCTGGCTTTGCTCATCTAGGGAACCTTGATGGTAGGCCTTACCCTGGTCTAGGACCGAGAACCAAGAGCTACCACTGAGAGAGTCCAGCATGTCTTGTATTCTGGGAATTGGATGACAATCAGGGACTGATTTCCTATTTAACTCTCTATAATCACAACATAGCCTCAGACTGCCATCTTTCTTTCGGACACAAACAATTGGCGAGGCATATGGTGATCTCGACTGGGTAATCCAGCCACGGTTTAACAGATCTTGAATGTATTCTTTTACCTCTTGATGCAGGGGTTTAGGCACAGACATATATGTTTTCTTAACGGGAGTGGTGTCATGAAGTGTGATGTGTAACTTCAAGGATGGGATAAACCCAATGTCATCATCGTCAAATGCAAAAGCATGACACTCTTCTCGCAGTAACTGTCTCACCTTCTCTTGTTGGGATTTGTCTAGGTGGTCCAAGTTAACTGGTGGGTCCCACTGGCTCGGTTTGCTTTTCAACCCCTTATCTGTGGTGATTGTGTTGATTGAAGGCCTATATTCATTTTCTGGTTGGGGAGAACTTGACATGTCTGACTTGACGGCGTATGCTGTTTTTATCGTTTGCAAGTGACCAAGGACTGTGCGTGGATCCACAGTGATGTCATATTTGTTAGTGTTCATGATTGGAACAGGCACATACATGGACTTTCCTGTTGTCACTGTAACCAAACCTTCTTTTACGGTCACGCCCTCAGGTAGGTCAGGGGGATCGCAGGGGACAAACAGCAGGCTTTGACCCTTGAACTGTATTCCAGTACAAGCTCTTACATGCACAGTGGTCACCTTTTCTGCCGCCAGACGAAATATCTTCTTGCCAGATTGAACTGTTCCGATTTCACAATCTGAGTCATCCTCTATAAGCTTCACCATTAACTTTGCTGTCCTACAAGTGACAGAGAAAGCCTGGCAAAGTCTTTGGATCACTTGTGGCAGTGACTGTCTATCCCTCCCACTTATTATTGCTTGAATGACATTGAACCCAATGATGGGCTGCTCGGCAACGTTTGGGTCACTTGAGACTAACATGGGGGCTAATAGTGGCTCTGATGAATTTAAACTTTGAGCTAACTTGAATTCTACCTCTATCCAGCCTAAAAAGGGAATTTCCGTTTGGTTTGCAGCAAGGCCGATCAAAGTACCTGGGCCTAACAACTCTTCAATGGGGCGCACTGCACTATGGGGTAGATGTGTCTTTCTCCATTCCTCATTGATGAGACTGGCTTGTGCACCTGTGTCCCAAAGTGCCTCCACCGCCACATTGTCTAACAGGCACTGTATCAGACACCTCTCGCCGATCAGGTTTAATAGCCTGGCCTTGCGCTGAGGGGGGAGATAGCTTACAGGACTGCTTTCCACTGTGGAGGTTGCTCTAGAGGATGAGACACAGGTAGGGTGATCACGGTAAGTGCTTTCATTAGGCTGGTTGTCTCTCGGAGTCGGCAGCTTGGCTGCATTACTACACAGGGACCGTTGATGTGGGGCTACTGGCGGTCCCGACCTTGCAGCCCCCTCCCGTTTCCCTGTTCTCTCCTCTGTCTGCAGCCTCGGGAGAGGTGTCCCTCTTGACCGCATCTGAAGCAGTGGTTACATGATTCACTCATCTGTGACTCTTGACAGGCTCTGCATCCAGATGGCCTGTTACGGAGAGTGTTCATGGATGTAGCTGGTGATGGCTGTTGTCTACTTGCTCCCACTGTCTCTAGAACCACCTTTTTCATCTCCATTATTTCAGCTCTGAGGTCTTCTATTTGCTTACTTGAGCCTGTGCCTTGGTCTGTGCAGCGTGCCTGACATTTCTTGTTGGAGACTTCTACTTTACCCACCATGTTGACTACAGAATGTTGTCCCTCTGCCTCCCCACCCAACATAGACTGAGGAGGGGTTGACGGCAGCTCAACTTGAACATCGCTTATTCTGGGGGCCCGGGGCAGTACTGTTTTTTTCAATTTTTGTTGCCTTTCCTCTTCTAAATTAGCAGCTTCATTGATACGCTCTATCAGTACATCATCTGTCACCTGATGGTCACACAGATAGGGCTTGAGCTGAAACTTCACTGCATCCCACATCAGTCCAGTCTCCAATGACCGTAGGAATCGCTTTTGAATCAGCTCTGAGCCCAGCTTTTCCCCTTCATCCTCATCACCCAGCTTGTACAGTTTCTCTCTTAGCTCAATGGCTCGAAAAAGGAAATTCTGTGCTGACTCTTTCGGGTCCTGTGACAGTGTCATCAGCCTATGCAGGAGATCGGAGGATGAGTCTACTTTAAAGTGACCACGTAATATGGTCTTTAAGGTGGGCAGTGTAAGACTTCTCTTAACCTCTAACAAATCTCTGAGGGGTAGCCCTGGACTGACAGCTCGAATGATAGCTTCAATAATTTCTACCTCTGAATGACCTTTTCTTTGTCCTGTCTCTATTTGGTTCATGAGACTGGTGTAGGACAATTTGTCCCTCTGTCCTGCCTCCCCGATCTGTCCTGAGATGCGGAACTCTCTTCTCAGGGTCACCTCAGGAACTTTATTTGATGTGTTGTCCTTACGAGTGGTAAGAGCCTTTACTCTGTCTCCTGCTGCACTAATCTCCTCCTCTAACAGTCGAAGTGCCTCAGCCTGTTCTTTTTGAAGTAGAGCATGTTTCTGTTTTAATAGTTCAAGCTCAGCATTTTCTTTAGGTGGTGCAACTGGACCAACTGGACCAACTGGGGTTTTCAGAGGCTCAATGAAGGACAGTAGATCTTTAAGATATTGCAAAAACAACTCGGACTCTTCACCCTGTTCAGTGTCCTCTAAAGTGTTCTCTGCTAGCCTAATGAGGGCACGCCTTGACAGACTCTGGAGCCCTCCACTTGCTGGCTCTTTGCACTTTAGATGCTGACACACTGACATGAGGTCTGTCTTCCCAAGTGTTGGCAATACTCGACTCACTTCATCCTGTAACTCCTCCATTCTTCTCTGTTTCTCCTTCTAGGTTCGTCTCGTTTTTGAAGCTGGATGTCGACGGCGTTCACACAGCTTCTCCTGGCTCACTGGCTCGCCAAAATATGTAGCGGACTCAAAGACTCAAAGGCTCAATAGTCTTGATGCCACAGATTTAATGAAAGGTTTCTGTAGAAATATACAAAAATGCACTCAGCACGGACATAGCAAACATTCACGTTTCTGTTGCAGCAAAGAACTAACTTAATCTCCTTGTACAGAAAACTCATCCACGTCAATAATAGCCTATAAGTTCAGGAGGGAAAACCGAACGCGGGCTTCTCAATACGCTAAACAAAGCTAGACAGCTAACATAGAACGGCACAATATCCCTTTCAAATTAAGCACATGAAACATGAAATTCTCATTTAGCTGTCATTACATGTTACTTAAATGCTAACACTCTCATGTAAATTCACTTTAACACCAGCTCACCTGTAGAAATATACAAAAATGCACTCAGCACGGACATAGCAAACATTCACGTTTCTGTTGCAGCAAAGAACTAACTTAATCTACTTCCTTGCTGAGATTCTCGTGAATACAGCCCTATGCTAAAGCGCTCTGCTGCCACCTACTGGCGCGGCTGGTGTACTGAATAACTAAATAAGAACAATCAAACACTTTGAATGAACACACAGTCAATCACATTGGACTGAGGGCGCTACACATGTGTTTCTCCTCCTGGGACACTCCTCCCACTCAATCACACTGGAGGTGTTCCAACATGACAAGCGTCTTCCTTTCGTCTGGAAGCAGAACCCTTTGCCGGCAAACAAACCCTTGTCTGTGATTCTGTAAAGTTCACAGTGACACAGGAGTGAAATCTGATCTATGTTTTGTGTATGTACATCAGCCGCAAAGGCACATGCCAAAGATGTAATCGCTGGACAGAAATGTTGCTTATTTCTTATCCAGTTACCACTCAGAACACTGGATGCTGCACCACATGATGGAATGCAACTGTGTGTTCTTGATAGTCTGGCTATCACCACACTAAACTCAATCTTTTAAGATTGAACATTAGTCTGGGGAGTCTGCACTTTATTTACTGCACAAGAGGCATAGTTCAAATGACTCTGTACGCTTGGATTGACAGCGGCCAATATGGAGAACAATGTGTGTGGCCCTACATTAAGTTTTGAAAGGGAAACTATTTAACTCTCTGTGTGCCAATCTCTCCCTGGTGTGATTTACTCTCTTGAAGACTATCATGAAGACTCTCTGTCATGAATGAGGTCATGTGCCGTTATGGCCCGTTATCGTGGCACGCTGGTGCGATTCACGTCCACTCGAGCACACCAAACCCACAGCAGGACCGCAGGGGACAATTAGCCAGGGCGTAACAGAGATAGTGTGTGAGAGTGAGTCACTCGTGTCGAGTTAGCGAGCATGTTGTGTGCTGTGCTCTTAAGTCGGCATTGTTCCTGGTTTTGTGGGTTCTTTTATGCATGGGAACTCTCACCTTTAAGGTGCCGGAAGAGTGTAAGCCAGTTTGCGTTTTCTAGTCTTGGGAAAAAAGATACACGTGGAACGCGGAATTGTTTATTTAGCTGCATAGTCACAAAGCTGTTTGTGAGGACAGAGGGTGTGTCTCTCTTGCATAATCTCGTCCCAACTTGAAGACAAGCCATAAAACGTCAGTTTCTTGCCTGCATGGAATGTATGCGCTGTATGTCGGTTTGCACCGAAACATTTACTCTTCTTGAATCGTGGAGCAAGCAATGGTGTTGTGACTGTGTTATAATTGGCTTGCCATTGCCATCTGCAGCAGACAGTGTGACTGTGTCAGTACTGCTGTTTCTCTTTGGTTGAAGCAGGAATGCTGCTATTCTGAGCGCCTGGATCAGCGACTTGAAAGTAATCTAATTATTGTCACTGGGCTTATTGTTAAGGTGTGTGTCACTCACAAAGCAGGAAGAGCACGTTTTGCTGTGCGTTTGATTTATTGTCAAAAAAATACCCTTTGACATTTAATAATACCAAGATCTCTGTAATATTGTTATCATTATTGTTTTGCTTCCGGGCATATTTCCTTGAAGATATTATGGGACGTGATCACTCTACCTAGATGATGTTAAAATGTTCTCAATCATCACACTGCAGTTTACACTGATCCCATCTCATTTGCAATAATCAGACTGTCAGTCCGATGTTGCACTCAGAGGAGTAACGTTAAGGCATGGCTCATTTCATTACCTTAAAAAGTCCACAGAGTGCATTATGGTCTCTGTGAGTTTGTGGTTGTCATGTTGTAGTGTCTTCCCTAAAGCAAATTGTCACATCTCTCTCTCTCTCTCTGTCTTTCTCTGTGTCTGTCTATCTATCTGTCTGTCTATCTATCTAGGAGCAGTTGGAGGTGCCGTCTGATGACTGGAGCCTGATCTTCCCTTCCTCCACAGGACCTGAGTGCTCACCTCCGCCAGTCTTCCAGTCTTCCACCTCCTCTCCCTCCAGACTTCTTCAGTTCATTCACTCCTAGGTCTAAATATACTGCAGCATCACCTCTGTCTGGATTCCCCACGATCGTCTGCTTCCTGATTGGCTGAAATTGCACCCAGCTGTGGTTACTGATTGGTTCCTCCGGAGAGACCCACTTGGAGTTGCTGGGCGGGTTTTCAGAGTTGGGGTTTTGTTTACAGTGGGAGGTGGTCCGGGGGGGCGCGATACCGTTGTTGCTGTGGTTACGCATCACTAATTGAAGAAGGATGGAGGCGCCGTTCGCCATGGGGATGGCTGCCAAGCTGCGCAATCGCTGGGACCGTAACGAGGGCCTGGGCCAGAACCACAACGCCGTCAAGTTCCAGGGCCAGGACTTCGAGTCGCTGCGGGCCCGCTGCCTCCAGACGAGGACGCTGTTCGAGGACCCGCTCTTCCCGACGCAGCCTTCTTCGCTGGGCTTCAACGAGCTGGGGCCGCGCTCCTCCAAGACCCAGGGCACACGGTGGATTCGACCCCCGGTGAGGAAGCGCTATAGGTCAAAACACTGACCTCACATATGCTACGGTTTCACAACACTGAGACTTTCTCAGATGTAAAAGTGAGACCAAAATGCACACAAAAAAACGATTCAGGCTAGTGAACGTACTGTAGTGCTGTCCAGTTTCACGATAGCACTACTTTTATTTGGCATAAAAGAGTGAGACACGAGGCAAAATGGAATAGATTAAGGCAGTGAAAATAGTGCTGCACTGTTTCACAACAGTAATATCATCACGTGGTGAAAGAGTGTGGCATAAGGCACAAAAAATATGATTATAGTGCACAGTGTTGGAAAGATAGTGAGGTGCATTATGCCCACACACGCTTTGAGTGCAGTCTGAATGGATAGAAAGACCCCTTTGTCTCAGATCTTTTTGAAGCTTTTCATCCTTGGCAGGCCTTACAGAATGCAGCGTGTATAGCTCTAAGCTAGATAAGAGTACTGAAATGAGAAAGCCTTTTGACCAGTTGGGCTGGCTGCCCACTCAGGCTCAGCATCACTCAGCGTTTGTGCTGACCGAGTCAAAGACTCTGGGGCAGCGAAAGAGCAGCGCAGCGAGAGGACGCGACCGGTATTATTAAGTCAAGCAGCAGGATCGCGATCCCAATCTCTTCCTGTTCACAGTTTCGATTTGTGTTTTTGTTTCCTTTTGTGGCGACCAGTCTCTGCACAGGGAGTTTACATAGTCTTTGATAAGAGAGACACTGTTTAATTCAGCATATATAGCTCCAAGCTGTATCACAAAGTTAGAGAGATTTAGCATAAGCAAGCACCTTTGCTTTGGCCAGTTTTCTTATCCAACAGGTTTAAAGGTATAAGTATGTTTATTGTTCAGAAGGTTCTAGGCTGTAGAGTTGCATTGTGCAATATAGTCTACTGATAATTCCGAGCGGTGGCATGGTGATAGCAATCTCTTCCTACCCCAGCTGGATTTGTTATTGTTATTTCTCTGGCTCGCTCTCATTGGCCCAGAGCCTGCTGTGGAGACAGGTCTGCATGGTTTAGTAATGAGCAAGAGCAAGAGCAGCGGCAGCAGCAGCAGCGGCAGCAGAAGTAGCAGGCGGCTCAATTTGGCACGACACCAGTCACGGTTACCGTCCCGGGGGGAGCGCAAATGCCTCCGTCTCACTGTCTAACCCACTCGCCGTCAATTTGCTCTCTCTCCTCTGCTTCACCCCGGCCTCTCGTTGTCTGGGCTACTGCTTTTCTCTCTCTCTCTCTCTCTCTCTCTCTCTCTCTCTCTCTCTCTCTCTCTCTCTCTCTCTCTCTCTTATTCTATCTCTCTCACCTTTTCTTCCTCACTCCCTCTTCCTCTGTCTACCTTTGTTTCCATACTTTACTGACAATCGTTTGACTATTTTCAATTAAATGGCGTATAGACTAAGGTCTGTTATTCCATGATAATAACAGCAATTCCTTGTTGATACGGCGATAGTTGTTTATTTGCATGATGCTCATTCATTACGTTGCACACACGTACGTAGTTGGAGTATAAAGTACATAGAGCTACAAAGTGTCCTTTATTCAGATGCTGGTTCAGTAAACATGTTAAAGGTTTTATAGCCCCACTTCCTTCCTGCACCCCATAACCCGTTCCCCAGGTAACCTGGTACGGCCTTGCTTGTATGGCTTGTGCTGATATTGCAGGTATCTCTCAGCGAAAGCCACACTTTTATCACAACATGAATTTTTCAGGCCCTCTCCCATCCAGGCCCCTTGTATTCTCAGTCCCCAAAATACAAATTTAGCTGCAGGCGTCAGAATGTGTAAATATTAATAGTGCAGTTAATGTGGTCATGACATTCTGGAATGATCTGACCTTTGACCCCCATCCACCGTGAGACAACACACCTTAGGTGCGTTCAAGTTCACCGAACATAGGCGAACATAGGCGAACGTTTGCTAATGTTCGCCAACAGTATTCCGTTAGCCTTGAGTTTTTGGCGAACGTTTGCTAACAATCGCAAACAGTCTGAGGAGGTGGTGCGCCGCGAACATACAGTGGAACTGGATGTGAGCTTGACGAACGCAACAATGCAATTACTGTTAGAATGGAATGTTAACACCAAATATGTTCAAATTTAACAGTTCAAAGAAAACATGTTCACCTCGAACATTCGCCTGTGTTTGCGAATTTGAACGCACCTAAGTTAAGCATCGCACCTTACAGACTGAAGTTATTCTGTTTCTTCACTATAAGCCAAACTAGTCTACATTTGTGAAAGGTCTCATAAGAATGGAGGTTATCTTCATGGCATGTTATTGTGGGCAAAGACTTTGTAAAGTTGAACATATCTCCTGAATATTTAAAACATCTGCATCTATGCCAGGTTGTACTCGCTGCTTGGGGTTCCAAAAAGGGACAGAGACTCCGAAAGAAATCAGTGTTTTTTGGCACCATGGATGGCAGGGGGGAGTTTAAATAAAACAGACAGTGGAATGTGAGTGATGGAGTAAAAAAGTGGGAATGTTTTTGCCGGTGAAGTGGTCATCAGTAATTCATGAGGCGAAGTCCCAGCAGCGCTGTGATGCTGGTCAGAGAGGACACAGACAAAAATGGAGGCTGATATGAAGGAGGATGAAGTGGAGAGAGAAGGGAGATTGTTGAGTGTATGGTGTATTTGAGGACAAGGAATCTATGATAACCATGTGTGTGTGTGTGCACGCATTCATATGTTTGTGTGTGTGTGTGTCCATGTGTCTGTATGTATGTATGTATGTGTGTGTGTGTGTGAGAGAGAGAGAGAGAGAGAGAAAGAAAGAGAGAGAGTGTGTGTTGGTGTTTGTGTGTGTGTGTGTGTGGGGGGGGGGGGGATGTATCTGTACAGATCAGTAGATTGTGGAAGCTAACAGCAGAGAAGGCACCACATGTGTTATGGTTAAATTTGCATGCTGGGTAGAGAGAGAGAGGGGGGGATAGAGAGAGAGAGAGAGAGAGTAACAAAGACAGAGAAAGGGGAGAGAGCAAAAGATAGGGAGAGAAAGAGAACTGGTTGGACAGTCAATGACTGGGGTTGAAGTTAAGAAAAAAGGAAGTGAAAATGACAGAACACCATTATAACAGAATTCTGGTGTGTTCAGTAGTAATAGCAGTGATGGTAGTGGGAGAATCCCTCATTTTGGTTTACAGTACAGATGTATTTTATTGCATGAGATCACTTCCTGCTAGAATGAGGGGGGGGGGGGGTTGTGGGATAAAGAGGCCAGTCTACTGAAACTGGAGGAGCAGAGGAGAGGAACAGCTTGGATAGAGGAAGGGAGACAGACCATGTATGGCAAATACAGGAGCTTTGATGCATACCAGTGATTTAGTTTACAGCCCACTGGTTCAGCTGTCAGCACTGTTCCTGCACATCTTTATGTGCAGTGTGTGTGTGTGTGTGTGTGTGTGTGTGTGTGTGTGTGTGTGTGTGTGTGTGTGTGTGTGTGTGTGTGTGTGTGTGTGTGTGTGTTCTGTGTTAAGATTCTGTTTGTATATACAAATGCATAAATGAGTGTGTGTGTGAGAGAGAAAACTCATAAAGTTCTAAGTGAGAATGATATATTAAGTATCTGTCAGTAAGGTATGAATAATGTTCCTAACAGCGTATGTGTGTGTGTGTGTGTGTGTGTGTGTGTGTGTGTGTGTGTGTGTGTGTGTGTGTGTGTGTGTGTGTGTGTGTGTGTGTGTGTGTGTGTGTGTGTGTGTGTGTGTGTGTGCAACCCCCCCAACAGGAGATATGCTCTCGGCCCCAGTTCATCATGGATGGAGCCACGCGCACAGACATCTGCCAGGGAGCACTGGGTGAGTCTGTGACCTGTAACCTTGGCAACAGCAGCATCCCAACACACCCCCCCCCCCCTCTTTTTTCACACGTATCCCCTCCTCAGCACTAGAAGACTTAGTCAGGGTGTAATAGCTCATGCACGGAGAAAGCACTTAAGAAGAAGGCCCAGGGAGAGAGTGAGAAAGGGATAGAAGGAGAGAGAGAGCGAGTGAGAGAGAGAGAGAGAGAGAGAGAGAAAGAGAGAGACTGAGTGACAGGAGGTCAGAGGATTTCAGTGTCCCTTGTAGTGCTTTACTCTGAGCCAATGTATAATTTATGCCGAACTCCGCTCAAAACAAAAGGCTGAAACACTCATCTACATCATTCTGGCTTTCTCCCTCTTTTTCTCTCTCCCTTTCCCTCTTTCTCTCTCTTCTCTGTCTTATTTCTTTCCAAAACATGAGGCAGCCCTCCGCCCTAGTGTATCCCGTCACTTTCCCTCTAGCTGTTCTCCCACCTTCCACATATCTCATGCGCATCTTCCTTTTCCATGTGTGCATCTTCCATTTTTCCCCCTTTTCCCTCCGTCCCTCTTTCCTTCTCTTTCTTTTTTGGTCCCTCACTTCTCTCTTTTTTTCCCCTCTCTGTCATTGTTTCTCTCCCGATCCCTCCCTCCCTCCTTCCCTCCCCTCCTCCCTCCCTCTCTCTCCCTCCCTCTGTCATCTCTGCCTGCTCAGTGTAACGGCATTTGAACTCAGCATCTGTTGAGACAGATGAAGCCTCTCGGCGTTAAATCTGCCGCGTCCCCGGGCTGACTCAGGGAAAGAGCCACTTCCAGGGCACAGCACACACAGTCACAACACACAGCACGCAGACGCTGAGCAGGAAAAAAGGAGGCGGAGGAGGGGGGAGGGGGTCTGGCTAAGAGAACAACTTTCCCCCAGTCATGGTGGCCTGGGGTGGGGTGGGATGGTCGTGGTTGAGTGGCATCAGGGACGCGCTGCACACTGTAACAGGAACTTGCTTTTATCCAGTATGCTGTTCGGACTTCCCTCATTTGATCTAGGCCTGATGTTAACACTGGGGCAGCTTTGTGGGCGTGATTTAGGACAAGACTGAGGGGCTATCAGCCTGATAGTGGGGAGGTAAACATGATTCCAGTCATGCTGACCTGGGGAAGGCTGGTGGTGGTGGTGGAGGGAATGCACTGAAAGAGATAAAAGAGAGAAAGAGAGTGAGAGAGGTGAGGGTGGACCTGGTACAGATCCTTATAGGCAGTTCATTTCCTGACTTTGAAATTTAGATTCAAACTGTACTGGAGTTCTAACGAACCGTACCCCAGACCTTCATTTTCAAGCTGACCCTGGTCCAGACCCGGATCCGCATCCGGGTTCAGTGGACTGCGTTCACACTAGCAAAAATAACCGAACCATCGGTCCAGTAAAAGAAGAGAAGAGAAGAGAAAGAGAGTGAGAGAGATGAGGGTGGATCTGGTACAGATCCTTATACCTGATGAGCTGCATAAACCTGACTCAGCTAATCAGAGGTTTCATTTTTGCCTGATAGGGTAGGTGAGGATGGAAGGTTGAAAATCGTGTCCCTTGTCTGAAATTCCATACGACACTGCTGTGTGATGTCCAGATTGGTCGTGCCAAAGGTCACTCAGAAACCTTGGTTTTGCTGAATGGTCAAACAAACAGTTGCTGTTCTTAGTGAAACTGCAGAGTGCGGTTTGGACACCTGGTGTGGATGTACACTGTATTGGGCCTATTGGATTACAGAAGTGTATACCGTATTTGAGATGACCTTGATGTTCAGAACAGCTCAACATACATTTTGTTTTCTTTAGGAAAATTACCGCAGCTGTACAAATTTTAGGGGTCAGAATATGACATTTACTGACAGTTATATTCCTGTTGTTAAAAGTGAGAATTGAGGGCAAGTCAACAGAATGCATATAGGAGCTGATACTATTCACGTGAGCATAGGTAGGTAACCTCTTATACATGTATACCAGCTCAGGTGATAACATTAGCCTGTGTCTGCTTTTGTGTGTGTGTGTGTGTGTGTGTGTGTGTGTGTGTGTGTGTGTGTGTGTAGGTGACTGCTGGTTGCTGGCGGCCATTGCGTCTCTGACTCTGAATGATAACCTCCTGCACCGCGTCGTGCCTCATGGCCAGAGCTTCACCAGCGGATACGCCGGAATATTCCACTTCCAGGTAACCACCTCTCTCTCTCTTTTCTCTCTCTCGCTCTCTTTTCTCTCTCTCTCTTCTCTCTTCTCTCACTCTCTCTCTCTTCTCTCTATCTCTTCTCACTCTTTCTAGTTTGTGTCTTTGTTTATGATTAACTCTTTGTTGGTATGCCAAGTATGTATTTTGATGCTATACTGCATACTGGTTTCATGCAGTAAACAGATGCAAATATGTAAAATCAGCCTGTCTTGGTTCCATTTATATAATCTTCTTTTCATCATCTTACCTATCTACCTCTCTACCCGTCATCCTCATTCCTCTCTTCCTTCCTTTCTCTCTCTCCCTCACTCATTCTCTCCATCCCTCTAATCTTCTTCCTGTGGTTGTGAAGCTTCTATGTGATACATGCAGAAGGGCACATCTTGTCTTCCTTGGATTGGGTGTTTGATTTGAAATGCTTTCAAAGCATTTTCAGAATAGCTGTGTCTGTGTGTATGTGCGTGTTTTGTGTGTGTGTGTGTGAGACATCAGGCCTCAAGTGTGTAAAGAGATGAAACATCTCTCACACCCCCACTGACAGCTGTTCTCAGTCTTTGTCTGCCTTTCGTGTCACTGTGATGGTGTGTGTGTGTGTGTGCGTGTGTGAGTGTGTGTGTGTGTGTGTGTGTGTGTGTGTGTGTGTGAGGGGGTGGATGGGTCTCTCTCTGTGTGTGTGTGTGTGTGTGTGTGTGTGTGTGTCTCTGTGTGTGTGTTTGTGTGTGTGTGTGTATGTGTGTGTGCCTGTCTGTGCTCTTTGAGCCTACACTCAGCACTATCTTTCATGCGTCTCTTTGATACTGTAATGAGTCGGGATAAAAATACAGCTGTTGATAAAAATATAGCCGGGCGACAAAAGCGGAGCGTGAAACCAAATGCTCCCGTCGTCACCAGTGAGTGAGTAAACAGCACACGCCCAGTCTCTGTGCCTGACCCTGTGTCAATGTCTCACTATCAATCTCTGTCACGCACACATACACACCCAGCCGCTCACTCACCTACGTATACAAACATACACATACACACACAGATATTCAATTGCCCACACGTTCACATACATACAGTACGTACACACATAGGCCTACACATGCACATGACACTCACACACACACAGACACAAACACATTCACATACACACAGACACAAACACATTTGCATACACAAACACACCTTTTAGTTGTGGACTTTGTCCTGTACACACATAAAGACCACCAGGTGCAAGCACACACGCGCACACACACACACACACACACACACACACACACACACACACACACACACACACACACACACACACACACACACACACACACACACACACACACACTCAGTGGAGTGAATATGTCCCTGCAACAATCCACTCACCCTTTTTCTCACTCTCTCTCTCTCTCTCACACACACACACACACACACACACACACACACACACACACCCTGGGGTGTGGTGAAATGCAATATACTAAACAGACAGAATGA
>NC_085009.1:15875542-15925542 GCF_963854185.1 Sardina pilchardus | reverse complement strand
GCCACAATAGACATGGGTTCCCTTTCCCACCCCACTGCAGTGCCCACTGCACTTAACCCCACTGCTCACACACACACACACACACACACACACACACACACACACACACACACACACACACACACACAGTCACACACACACACACACACACACACACACACACACACACACACACACACACACACACACACACACACACACACACACACACACACACACACACTGCTGTACCCACTGCACTTAACCCCACTGCTCCTGGGAAACATGCCCCTGGTATGTGGAGCAGCATCTGGAAAACATCAGGATTATTAAACACTGTTTGCAGAGGAGTTAATGTGATTTGTTGTCTATTGTGTGCTCTGACAGAGAAATTCAAACCGGAAGCCTGCCATGTACACAATGTTGTGTCCATACTCCAGTCCATGGTGCTGTGGGTCTGTTATTTTCAGCAGAGAGGATTAGTACAGCAGTCCCTCCTGCCATGCTTCTAGAATTAGTTTGGATGGAGATGCTGACTGAAAACAGTAAAGATACACACACACACACACACACACACACACACACACACACACACACACACACACACACACACACGCACACACACACAGGTAATGGTGCAGAGCTGGGCTGAGGTGTGTATGTGTGCAAAGGATTAGGTCAGCTGTTTTTCTATTTCTGAGCGTGAGAAAGACTGAGATAAAGTGAGACAAGTAAGTAGAGTGTGAGAGAGAGAGAGAGAGAGAGAGAGAGAGAGAGAGAGGATATATTTCTGATGGTCCAAATGAGAGATGCACTTTTTAGACATATCTCAGGATTATGATTTGCATGGTACTGGAAGTGAGAAGATATGCAAGCAAATCATTTTCTAAAATATGAAATAAATAATATTGCATTGGGAACACTGACTTATTCTAGCAATCCCAAACTGTAGAACACCTTGTCGTCCTATAAATCCCAGATTGTGTGATTGAAGAATAGAGAAGAGGAGAGGAGGGAGGGATGAATAGAGGAGAAGAGAGGAGAGGAGAGAGGGAAGAATAGAGGAGAAGAGAGGAGAGGGAAGAATAGAGGAGAAGAGAGGAGAGGGAAGAATATAAAGAGGAGAGAAGGGAGGGGAGAACAGAGGAGAGAGGAGAGGAGAGAGAAGAATAGAGAAGAGGAGAGGAGGGAATGAGAAGAATAGAGGAGAAGAGAAGAGGGAATGGGGAGGAGACTGAGGTGAGAGAGACTTTGAGTTTGCCTTTCTGTTACCTCAAGCAGCCCTCTGGCCTGTGTGTGTGTGTGTGTGTGTTTGACTCCAGAGGCTGTGTGGATAACACCCGCACCACCTCACTTCTCAGATCAGTGCCCCAGAGCATGCAAATTTAACACCATCATATGTACAAACACCCATGCACACACCCATGCATGCACACACGTACTCACACACACACACACACACACACACACACACACACACACACACACACACACACACTAATAGCATATTCTTACACACACAAAGATTTAGTTGAGCACACACACTCTCAGACTTCTGTTTTCTCTCACTCACATGTCTCCTCTCTCCTCTCTCCCTCTCACTCATAGACACACATGCATGCACAAGCAGAAACCCATACAAGCATAAACACACTCTCTCGGTCTCACATTTACCACACACTCACAGAGAGACACATGCACACACACACACACACACATAGACAGAAGCACTGCGGCTTAGGCGCAAAGATTGTCCGTGCTGTGGCGTGTGAGACTCACATTCATGTTGCGTGATATTGTTGGGTAGACCTCCTTGTATCCTTGTATCCTTGTATCCTTGTACATCTCAAGGCCCAAGTAGCAGTGCTTCGCCTGTGCTTCGCCCCAATATAGTCCGAAGTCAATATCTGCCTAGGAGTTTGCCTAAACAAAACATCTGGCCAGGAGAGATTCCATTCACTATGCTAAGCTAAGCAAGCGGTGGCGCTGCTAGACTTATACAATTTATGCACAGAGGCCAACGTGCTTTTGCCCACTTATCTAACTCTAGAGGAGATGGTGAATAACCCGATTTCATAAAATTATGGCATGTTCCTAAAACACCCCAAAAACCTTTTTTTTTTCTTTTTTCTTTTTTCTTTTTTCTTTTCTTGTTTTGGATAGAAATGGCAATGGGCAGCGTCTCCCACAGATCTCCCACAGAGTGTGAGCTATTAGGAGGCCACATTTGTCATTGGGAAATGGACAAACCTTCAGCATTGCATTCAGCATTGGAACAGAGTTCATCTTTCCACATTCCGCACTGACTGTAACGTCGGGGGGGGGGGGGGGTTAAATCTCTCAGCCCCCAAGTCTGCCATCACCCACTAGACATGCCCCAGAGCACCGGGCAGCTCCACGGCCACGGCTCTGTCTGAGTGTCACTCTGGATACGCGTGCTGGTGAGCCGAGGGCCTCTGTGGGGCTCAGTGGAGCGGAAGAAGCTCACGTCCAAACATGGCGCCGGCTGGAAGTGTGTTATTAGATGATTGTGAGAAAGCCATTGTCTTTTGTATTTTTGTGAGAGCCCTGTGCCCAAGAGTGCTAAGAGGTTGAGTTATATATAGACTGTACGTGTGCTGCGTGTGTGTGTGTGTGTGTCTGTGTGTCTGTGTGTGTCTGTGTATTTTTGCGTACTTGTATATGTGTTACAGTATTGCTTTGAGAATTGTTCAACAGTCACCAAGATGGTGTCACTTCCTGGACAGTGGCCTACTATTACTACTCTTCCCCAACAGCTGCTCACAACAGTCCTCAACTTTTCTTTGTGGTAATTTATAGTGGGAAACCAGAGGGGTAGCATGTTCTTGGATCAGTATACTATACAGTATATGCTCAGACTGTGTACACTGAACATACATACTTCCTGCCTGTGTGCCATGTGTGAACCACAGCAGTGTTAGGCGTACAGGAGTGCCACCTGGTGGCTGTGTTCTGTAAGTGACTTTCTCCCCTGAGGCAAATCAACAGTGGTTTGGAGTGTAGTGAGAGATAAGCTTCCTGGGTGAACTTGGCGACTGGTGGTGTCAAGTTTCCATCTGTTTGCTATCAGGAAGAGATAACTTGAAATGACTAGGGTGAAATAAGACTTGAGCAATTTACTATGCTTGTTAAGCTTGTTATGTAAAGTATAGTATTTCATTATTAAATGAGTTGAGTGAGTGAGTGAATGAAAGATCAAATATTGATGATACGAGGGTTCTTTTATTGCTTACAGGTTCAAATAACATTTTTTTTCTTTTATCAGTGGTTTGCTCTGTTCTATTGTTGCTGCAGCACTCGTGTTTCTTTTACTGACCGCCTTTATTTCCCTCTCTGTGTGTGTGTGTGCAGTTTTGGCAGTTCGGCGAGTGGGTGGAGGTGGTGATTGACGACAGGCTGCCGGTGAAGGATGGGAAGCTGCTGTTTGTGCACTCGGCCGAGGGAGGGGAGTTCTGGAGCGCCCTGCTGGAGAAGGCCTACGCCAAGTAAGGATGGGGGATGTGTGTGTGTGTGTGTGTGTGTGTCGGGGAAGTACACCATAAAGTGCCTATCCACGATATTCCTTAGCCAACAATGGGCATCGCCATGACACCTCAGTATTCAGAATGCGGTTTTCTGTTTCCGGCGAAGCTGCATTGTATCAATTTTAACATGATGGTTGACAGTGCTTGATATATCACAACGCATGTAAAAGTAAACTTTTTTATTGGTTATATATTATGTAGTATAAAGTTAAAGCATATTCTAGTTAGCGTATTGAGAATGCACGAAGCTATAATGTAACAGAATGAACGGAAGTTGAAAACTGGCCAGATTTCCGGGTTAAGGAATAAGTGTTCAAGTGCCCTTGGGGACCCAGGCAGAAGAAGAGGCTGAATGAGGGAGTCGTATGTGGGGACAATAGGGGATAGCTTGAGTGGGAGGTTGGGGAGCGTGGCACTGGGTCTAGGTGGTCCAGCGAGTGGAGATGGAGGAGAGCTTTTTTAGAGACCACAGCAGCTGCTTAGGGTATGATGAGATGAGGAGCATAACCAAGTCCCTGGAGAGATGGGAGGTCTTTTTATAGAGGAAGGAAGAAAAAAATAGGGCAGTTTTATGAAATGGAAAGATCAAGCCTCGAGGCCAACTAAGACACGGGGAGATCAAGACGAATGGGTAAGATGATGGCGTGAGGATGTTGTTCATGTGTCTCTGCCTGCATCAGTGTTTGTGTGTGTGTGTATGTGTGTGTACGCATGTGTGTGTGTGTGCGTATCATGTGTCTGTCTGTAACTGTGTGTGTGTCACTACATATATGTGTGTATCTGTGAGGTGTGAGCATGTGTTCCAGTGTCCATGTGTGTGTGTGTGTGTGTGTGTTTACTCTCTATCTGTGTGTGCTGTGCAGACTGAATGGCTGCTATGAGGCTCTGTCAGGCGGCAGCACATCGGAGGGCTTTGAGGACTTCACGGGCGGCGTGACGGAGATGTTCGAGCTGCGCAAGGCTCCCTCCGACCTCTACAGCATCATGGGTCGAGCCATCGAGAGGGGCTCCCTCCTGGGCTGCTCCATAGACGTGAGTCTCCTTCATGTCATATTTTCTGTTGTAATATTAAACTGTTGTTCACAGAATCATATCTTGGAGACCGGTTTCAACTGCTGCCGTTTACTTGCTTGCCTGTATTCCAACGCACATGTGACATGCTCAACAGTTTTCCTCCTGTTACACCTTAACATGAAGTTCCTCTTACATGACAGTCTCCTTCACCCCCACCTCCTCTCTCACTTCCTCACTAACCCGTGTCTGCCTCCGCAAACTCTCCTCTCAGCTCCTCATTCATTTCTTCTGCCTTGCCGTCTCAGAGACTCATGGTTATCAATTCATGGGTTTCATCAGGTCCCTTTCCACAGGTGTATAAAATCAAGCAACTTGATCATCAATGCAGACTGCATGGTGCTTGATTCATACACCTGTGAAAAGGGACCTGATGAAATCCATGAATATCTTGGAAATATTTTTTCAAATCAAAGAAATCAAATCAAGAAACTTTTGTTTGTTGTACTCTGCCATGGATATGTTCCATTTTCAATTGACATAATCTGAATCAGCCTATTCATGGGATTCATCAGGTCCCCTCCCACAGGTGTATTAATCAAGAACCATGCAGTTTGCATTGATAATCAAGGTGCTTGATGTTATACACCTGTGGAAAGGAACCTGATGAAACCCATGAATAAACTAATTCATTGAAATGGTTGTTTTCATCTTATAATTAGGCCCAATCGTGACAATTATGCAAGCTTATGTACTCTGTTTATAAAGGTCATATACAGTAGGTTCTTAAAAAGTAATTGAAAAATGTTGTGAAGAGCTGTCAGTGAAAATGGTTGAGCACCTCCACAAATACTGTTGTCTTCCCTTCCCTGTCACCACCTCCCTCTGTCTCTCATCGCCTCCTTGTTCCTCTGCTTAGATCACCAGCAATCGGGACATGGAGGCTGTGACCTTCAAGAAGCTGGTGAAAGGTCACGCCTACTCGGTGACAGCTGTGGACGAGGTGAGGCAGGGCCAATATCTGGATAATTGTCCCAAAAAATTTCCACAGAGATTGTTTTAAGGATGTTGTGAATTGGAGATTGGAGGGATTGACTATCTCATTGACGCTCAGCTTCAGGTTTTTGATCAGCATACTGTGGTTCTACTCAAATACTAAAAGTATTGAAGACATCAACTAATGTAATGTGTGTTGAATAACAAAAACAACTGAGAATGCACTCTGAACCTTACAGATAATCTTGACAATCCCATCCTATAGGTTGTAAAATATGGCGTATAGGGGTAATATATATGGAAATTATTAGTTGAATAATCTTATGTTATGTAATGATCAGACGTGTGATGTTATATAATTCTGTATTTTGAGCATGTGTAATGTGTACTGTAATGCCATGCACCACACGTAGACATGTACATAATGTCATGTGGTGTAATTTGACATGATGTCCACTAGGTGGTGTACAGGGGTAATATGACTAAACTGGTGCGGATCCGTAACCCTTGGGGAGAGGTGGAGTGGACTGGAGCCTGGAGTGACAAGTAAGACACACATGTGCACAGAGGCACCCCATCTATCTATCTATCTATCTATCTATCTATCTATCTATCTATCTGTCTATCTATCTATCTATCTATCTATGTATTGATCTATCTATCTATCTATCTATCTATCTCTCTCTCTATCCACAAACCCATCAAACCATCCATGCATTCAACCATCTGTTTTTGTACAGATTCTTTTTCCTGCTCTCTGTAAAGTGACTTCCATCCATGTAATTTGTATAGTTGAATAATCAGTCGACTCCATAATTATGTAGATGACGTGTTGATGTGTTGCGATGCGGTGGTTGGCATGTTGTTCATTAAGGGTGTCAATGCTGTTGTTTGTAGCTCAAGGGAATGGGAGAGTGTGGACCGGTCAGTCAGGGGCCGGCTACAGAACCGCAGTGAGGATGGAGAGTTCTGGTGAGAAACCGACGTGTGTGTGTGTGTTGAAAGAAGGCGTGTGTGTGTGTGTGTTCTTCTCAGAGAAGCCTGCCAACTCCGAGTGAGTGATGGATAGTGCGTGTGTGTGTGTGTGTGTATTTGTGTGTGTGTATTTGTGTGTGTATATTTGTGTGTGTGTGTGTGTGTGTGTGTGTGTGTGTGTGTGTGTGTGTGTGTGTGTGTGTGTGTGTGTGTGTTTGTATCAAAAAAATGATAGACGTGTGTTTGTCTGTGTGTCCTGTAGGATGTCGTTCAGCGATTTCTTGCGAGAGTTCTCTCGTCTTGAGATCTGCAACCTGACGGCGGACGCTCTGCAGGCGTCTAACCTGAAGAAGTGGAGCACGTCGCTCTACCAGGGCGAGTGGAGGAGGGGCAGCACTGCGGGCGGATGCAGGAACTTCCCAGGTGAGACCTCAGAGCTCACACAGGTGTGTGAGGTCAGGTGAGGAGAGACAGCTAGAGGGAGTTTACCTGGAAGTTGCAAATGACAGTATTTTCAGATATTGGATGTTTTAAGATGGTTAATGATGGTTTGGGATGGTTACCACCATCATTTTGGTGTTGACCTTGTAGCCTAAACAAGTTCATTACCTGGAATACCAGAAATGTTTCAATGTCTTTTTATTGCAGCAACTTTTTTTGTTGAGGAAATATTGAGTGATCCCTTGGCAGATTGTAACTGTATTGTATCTCCTGCATCACCATTACAATTTTATTTTTCAGTTTGTTTTTGGCTTATAAGCCATTTCAAAAATGTAACAAAATCCATAGCAACTCAGTACTGTCAGGTGATGTTTCATACTTGTCTTGGACACTGATGACCTTTTAACGGTAATGCAAAATGATCAGGCGGTGTCACTGTTCACAAAGTTTACAAAGCTTCGCTTTGGCCATCACAGATTTTTTTTGGCAGATAGAAAAGCTTAGCTTACTGAAATGAATGCTCAACATTGGCCAACCTCTGAGAGATATACCTTGTGTTCCATTCCACTACAGCCACCTTCTGGATCAACCCACAGTTCAAGGTCGCACTGCAGCACCCGGATGTGGCCGGCCAATCAGATTGCAGCTTCCTGGTGGCTCTCATGCAGAAAGATCGCCGAAAGAAGCGGAGGGAGGGCAAAGACATGGAGACCATTGGATTCGCCGTCTATGAGGTACAGTTAGCCCAAAGTGCATCACTCAAGTCAATTCAATGTCTTACACATCTTTCGCATCATGACATTAAACATCATGAACATCATCACTTTTTTGTGTCTCATCACAGGTCCCAGATCAGGTATGTCCGATGTGGAGGTAGATGGAGAAGCTGGGCTCAAGGGATTTAAGCAATTTGGCACAAGTGAGAGTGGCGTTGATAGCGGATATCTATGGTACTGATTCCTCCATAGGCACGAGGCTGGAGTAGCAGTGTTACAGTAGCATCCCCTAATCCCCTTCCTTTGGCCTCTCACCCAATCAGAAGTTCATAAATACTTTGACCAGACCTAACTGTCTTATCTTCAGGCTTTCTTACCCATACTGGACTGAATATACCTAAGTGAACTAACACTAGAATGGCAGACTAAACAAAGGCAATTTTGTATATTTCATAAATCATGACATAACATTTTGAGCGTAAGTTATGCTAATAGTACTACTAATATTTCATATGATTTTTTGTTTACCATCATTTTGGCTCTGAGATCTTTGGTACATTGTGAATACATGTAAGCCTACTGTATTGATTTGTCCAATACACCAAGCAACTATGCTTTGATGACATTCAAACCAAAAAAGACCAATCAAACCAACCAATCAAATTCAGTCATCTCAAAAGACAAGGTCTTTCAAGGTTAAAGGTGACCTGATTCCTCTCTCCTCTCACCTGATATTTATAGTTCCGGGGTCGTTCGGGAGTGCACCTGAAGCGCGACTATTTCCTGACGAACGCGTCGAGTGCCCGCTCCGAGCTCTTCATCAACCTGCGCGAGGTCAGCTCTCGCTGCCGGCTGCCCGCTGGCGAGTACATCATAGTGCCCTCCACGTTCGAGCCCAACAAGGAGGCCGACTTCGTCCTCAGGGTCTTCTCAGAGAAGCCTGCCAACTCCGAGTGAGTGATGGATAGTGTGTGTCTGTGTGTTTGTATATTTAGGGCCCGAGCACCGAGGTGCGGCCACTGAAAGTGGCTGCACCGTAGGTGCAAGGCCCTATTGTTTTTGATCAGATTATTAGGGCCCGAGCACCGAGGTGCGGCCACTGAAAGTGGCTGCACCGTAGGTGCAAGGCCCTATTGTTTTTGCTCAGATTATTATTATTATTATTATTATTATTATTATACTTCTATTCCTCTTACCCTTAACTTTTTTGCCCTTTTTCACCAACTTGGCATGCTCTAAAACTCTTGAAATTTTGCAGCTACCTGTAGAATTGATGCCTCTACTGAGAGACAGACCTCTGGCCTAGGGTGTGGCTCAGGGACTCTATAGCGCCACCTAGCGCGCCGTCTACTGTGGTTGACACATACATTCACGGAAATGAACCAAATTTGGTGGACATGTGTGTTGTATTATTCTGAACAAGTTTTACATTCAAACTATATAGTGAATCTTAGAAGAATTTGAATTATGTGAGATTTTCTGATTTTTGCACATCATGTATTTTGAAATACTTCTCCTAGACGGTTTATCGAAATTATGTCATTTAAGCACTAAAATGATCTTGAGGGGTTGCCTGAGAGGAATTGCGACCAGATTTTTGAATTTCAAAAGTATATTGAAATGGCGAAGGTTTGAATCTAGGTGTCTTATAAAAGAAACAAAAAGTTGGTGTTATAGGCAGAAAACAGTGACTAATGTGGATGAAATTTGATGGAGTATTAGTTAGTGTGTTTGTAGTGACAGTCATATACAAAGTTTTGAATTTGGTGTAGTTTGTGTTTTTTAAAAGCGTATTAATGATTGTGGTGGACACAGTTTTAGCTAAAATATTTTGAAGCGAGTTGATGAATAATTATAATCATATCAACCTATGCTGCCATTTTGATTTCAACCATGTTAACAGAAAGTGAGATATTTAGGTTTATTAGGTTTTTATAGGTCTGTGTGCCTAGCCGCGCACGGTCTGGCTCCCTCACTGTTTCCCTCCCCCCACAGTTCTTTCCACCCCTCCCCTCTCTCCCAGCTGGATGTCTCTCTAACCTCCCCCGCTTTCCACATAGAGACTCAGACACAGACACAGACACACACACACACACACACACACACACACACACACACACACACACACACACACACACACACACACACACACACAGGTTTGAACCTAGGTGTCTTATAAAAGGAACAATAAGTTGGTGTTATAGGCAGAAAGCAGTGACTAATTTGGATGAAATTTAATGGAGTATTAGATAGTGTGGTTGTAGTGACAGTCACATTCAAGTTTTGATGTTGTTTGGTGTGGTTGTGATTTTGTCACTTATAATAGCATATTAATGATTGTGGTTGACACATAGTTTTACCTAAAGTATGAGATGAGTTTACACATACTAATAGTCATATTAACCTATGCTGCAATTTTGACTTTAAACACATTAACAGAAAGTGAGTTATTTAGGGTTATTTGTTTGATGCCCTAGGGAATGAAACTCAATTGTCTGTAAAAGTCTCTCACTCATTTGACATTCTGTGGTCGAGAGCACTGTCCCCGCCCACTACACCATGTGATTTGTTAGTCAGTGCAGATCCAGGCGACCCCATAGAAGTCTCAGTCAATGTAGCTCTATACACTAATCCAGCGCGAACTTTATGGGCGCTGCCATCTTGAATATCGCCATTACTGCGTGCCTGCGAGTGTGACGAGTGACACTTGCCTGTGCTTTTCAATGAAAGCATCCTGTCAGAGAATGTCTAATAAGAGATCCCGCTCATGAAAGAAAATGTCAGGTGAAAGGGAACATTGGATCAATGATGTCAGACTGTGCCAAAACTTACCAATGAAGGTAATTTTTTAACAACATAAGGTATTAAGACGTGTATTAATGACAGCTAACCTCTGCAACAGCCGCCTATGGAACCAACGGGCTAATTTCTTAGCAGCCAGTCACGCAGTAATGGCGGTTTTGTGTTACTTCCGTGTTTCGCTGGATTAGTGTATACTGAGTGTTTTCGTGGATTTATATCGTGGAAACAGTGCAATCATTTTGACTTTTTGTCTACGGAGTTATTCTTGAAAGTAAGGTAACAGTTTTGTTGAAACGCAACTTTGCAAGCTATTTGATGCGGTTCAATAAGTTGGCTAAAGCGCTCGTTTCCTCCATCTAGCTAACTCCAAGTGATGTACGTTAGTGATATGGTGTTTACTAGCTAGTTTATCTCAGCTTACAAATAGAGCCTTGATAGCCTAGGTGACAGCCTAACTGGGCCTACTGAAACATAATCCAAACTTTTGACAGTTGTAAAATGTAACGTAAAGTTCAAATGTGTCACTGTTTGGGAGTAGCCTGCCGTTTGGGAGCTAACGTTATAGCAAGGCAGGTTTTTGTCACGTTCGGTAATTAACAAGTCCCAGTGCGATAACGAACGTCAAATAGCCTACTGTAGTTGGTCTTGTTTGAAAAGGTCTAGCGGAAAACACAACAGGCACCTAGGGCCAGCCGTAGTAAATTCGACCTGGTTTTAAATCTTGGCCTAAGCTAGCTAGCTAAGCTAGCTCGCTAAGCTAGCTCGCTAACTCCAATTGATGCACGTTAGCGATATGGTGTTTACTAGTTTATTTTAGCTTACAAATAGAGCATTGATAGCCTAGGTGTCAGTTTAACTCCTGAAACATAATCCAAACTTTTGACAGATGTAAAACGTAATGAGAAGTTCAAATGTGTCACATTTTGGGAGTAGTCTACCGTTTGTGAGTGGAAGCTAGCTAATGCCTTTATTAGTGGAGGACGTAAGTTTGAAACCACAACGAACTTACTCTGCCTAACTGAAGGAGGACGTTTCTCCATGGACATCTAGAAAGCAGGAGAGAAGATGACAGAACTAGAACTGGCCGTCTGCTTAGCTTTCAATCAAGGTAAGAACATTTCCCTGCAGTGCAAGGCAGGTTAATGTTATTCAGTTGTGGTGATTAATTGCCTTTAAATTGAGTGAACCATCTATCTATTCAAAATAATCTAAACGTTTCCCCTATCTGGAAATACGTTAGTTTGGTGCCACCGATTCATATGAGCAGTCGTGCAATGTGTGTGTGATCCAAGTGAAACCATACGAGGCTAGAAACAACCATATTTTTCAAACGATTGATTCCTGCAACTAATACATGCAAACAGCATAGGCAGACTGCCTAATCCTAGTTTTTGAAACGATTGAAGATGGTATGAACATAGTTTATCCCTTTGCATGCGTTTGCAAACATGCTCTGGGTAGACTTCAAAACGTTTGTTTTATTATTTGATCTGCCATCACTAAGCCTAGTTAAATTAGGCTATAGGCCTATGCATTAATAACCCTTGCCTATGATGGACTGAGAAATTTGCTGTCGACGTTAGGCATGAAACGGTAGGCTCAAATTATTTATTTAAAAGACGTAATTTATGAAGTTGTTGTTGGCTTTGCCACGCGTTCGCATCCAGTTTGACGTGTCCGGATTTTCCGATAATGACAGCAATCTCGTGATGGCAATATTGACTTTTAATTTCTGCGCGTGTAAGCTAGTCTAGGCTACAGTGCCAGAAGTTAGCTGTGACAGACTAGCCTACTGGTTTTCATAGTTTTAGCCACAAAGCCTGTCTACCCTAGGTCAACTGAATTGTTTAGTTATCACCTTGGCATTTCGCGTTTTTCCAGCCTTATCTCCGTGCGCCCCATGTCATTCAAGACGTCATTCAAAACATATTTCGGGATAGCCATCTCACTGAGAAAACGTATGACGACAGTGCTAAGAGATTAACACATTGGCATGCTTGGTAAACTTGTCTTGCACATAATATTGAGCTGATTTTTTTTAGTGAAAATGGCCTGTAGCATTGTGCTGATAGATGAAAAAAGTCGCCTATTTAAAGGCACAGTTTGAATTTTAATCCTAGCTCTCCATTTAGTGTGTGCACTTGAACAAATGATGTAGCTTATAACAGTAGGGCCAGACATTTGTTTTTAGGAGGAAAGGTGATGGACATATTACTTTGGAAGGATAGGGAGTGGTGCAATTTGATTTTCTTTGGAACTTAAATATCATCAAGCAACCTCTTCAAACAGCATCAATATATCAATAGGCCTATTCACTATTATATTGTACAGGACTAGAGCTAGAGGACTAAGGGGGTAGGCTATATGTTATCAAGTAGGTCTATATTAAAACATGTAGTCAACATTATAACTTTATGTTGGTTTAAGTGAAAACAAAGCATGTCATGAACTAGGAAAATCCATGGTTCTACATCATTGTTGGCAAAATGATCATGATAGCTGCCCTACATATTTCAGCCATATCTGGTTTAGTCTTGAGTAGGCCTAGGCTACTTTGCTATAAATTAGTCGTAGACTTATTACAATATAGTCTATGTATATCTATATATATCGAGGGCTGAGAACCACAGGGGCGTAGGGATGGGTATTGATAAGTTTTTATCAATATCGATGGCATTATCGATTCTGTCTATCAATCCAATTCCTTATCAATTCTCTTATCGATTCCCAAAAAATGTAGGTGCACCCACATTTTTCATTGCATCGCCTTTAACGCCAAAAGGTCACCTTTTATCGCTCTCCTTTCATATAATGTGAATGATTTTTTAACAATAAGGCGTAGAAAAAGCTTGTCTTTACTTAAAACACAATAAGGAATATACATATTCTTTATAAAGAAGTATAAAGATGTAGGCTATATATGGCCTACAGTGTGTATATATATAATATAATATAATTCTTTAAATATTCTAATCTATAACCTACTACTGACATTTCTGATATTCATGACATTCATGACTATTCATATTACAACTCTGCCTCTTTAATTCAGCTGTCGGCTTGAAGCCTCAAATTGTAAACAAAGTAGCATAGTTGGCTAGCTTATTATAGTCTACTGGTTGGACTGTTCAGTTTCCCCACGTGTGTTTAAGTTGCAAGGTAGGCTAATACTTTGTCTCCTTGGGACAGGCCCTTTTGAGTCTTAGAGTTGGAAAACATTGAGATGATCAGTCAACTTGAATGCAAAAGTTTGAATCAAATTTGTGCAGTAGCCTACGCTATGATGCTAACCGAAATTAATTATAATGTCGCTAGTTGTCTTCTATGCGTCATTGCTTTTCACGATTGTGAATGTGCATGTCGAGGGACGGGTGTCGCGCACGAGAGAGGGAGAGGGAGAGAGAGAGAGAGCGGGCCAAGGGGGTTACTTATATACAGTTTGGCAAAGTTGCACGCATAGTCTACAATTAAAACTTGTGAAGGAAACGTATGCTTTCACCCGAGCAGCGTCAGGTGCACCTAGAATTATTTTCAGGCATAGGCTACTCTTAAACATTTTGGGCGCATATGCACTCTGGAGCCCTGGACCGGGCAACGTTAGCACCCCTCCGTAGTCTGTCAAACACATGACACTCTTGGAGCTTAATCCCATGCTTCACGGACAAATGTTTTAACATACTGCTGGTATTACTACCCTTACACGATTTGACTTGTAGTATGAGTCGTCGCAGAGGGCGTGTAGTAACACAAAATTTCAGGAAAACCGGAAAAGGTCCGACGTCATGCAGGCTGAGGGAATCGTTAAGGGAATCGATAACAAAAAAGACGTACGATGTCGATGGAATTGATAAGTTAAACCCGGTTCCAAGACGGAACCGGTTATCGATGCCCAACCCTACAGGGGCGTAAGTGACATTTCACCAACTTTACAATAGAGCCAAAACAAATCTAACTGCTTATGTTCACAGTTAAAGACCTGGGTCATTCCGTGTCAAATCACCCAGTGCCGGAAAGTGACCCTCTCCGAAAAAATCTGAAATAAATCACAGGTGTTTGTAGACTAGACCTATGCACAAATCTGAAATAGTATACCTGGATCATTAATGGTTTAAAATCTACAGCCCTTTGAAGCTTCAAGTCATTTTAAGCATTGTGGTGAACAATCCTTTTTGGTCAACTTGCAACATTATTGGTTCTTTTGGTATTTCACACACATCAGTGAAACTATGTGAATGGAAGCACATTTTCCTGTTGAATTAAGAAATCTAATCAGATGAGACGTGTCTTGTGTAATGTCCCCTCTGCAAAGCTCTGAAAATAGCTATAAATTCATTATGTGAAAAGACATCATCACTTTTGAAGGCTTCTCATTCGAAAGGTATGTGCCACAAATTTCATCAGGTTTTTTCCCCACTCATATATGGACTATAAGGTCATGTCCATGCATCAACTTTGGTTGTAATCGTTGTCATATTGTCAGAGCATTTTGTTTTAATTGGGCTTGATTTTCAAAAAGCCCATTTTCGTCCTATCATTTCACCATGTGGACAGTTAACAGGATTTTTTTTAATTTTACCATAACACATTCTGTCTGTGAGGATCATCTGTTCAAAATTTGGGCTTGTTGCTGAGTTTCTTTATTGGAGATATGATTTTTGGAAAATATTCTCTATAAATCCACTGAACTTGCATTGGATCTGCAGTACCACTTTGCACCACATGGGGTGCTCTTTTAATACAATGGAAGTCAATGGAAGAGTAAGAGTTTCACTTGTTTGCTGCACATATCCAATCTAAACACACATTTTATGGTTCATAGTTGAATTTCTCCAAGTAATGATTGCAACATGAACAACATACTACTCATAAGTAAATCTTATTTAGCTAAATAAACTGATCAAGCAAAATATACACACATAAGACTGACTGATCATACAGTACATGCAGCAAGAGGATTTAGCTTGCCATCTTTGTAACAGTTTTCTACACCACCATAGAAGTTGGAAAATGAAAGTCATCAACATATTCAAGAAAAAAGGGGTTTCAAGAATTCAGTGCATTGTCAGATGCAGAAAAAGCGTCAGATGCCGTTCATTTCACTTGATGAAGATGACCATGCATGTTTCCATCACATAAAAGTATTCATCAAAAGGTATGAGGGCTCAAAACGCTATTGCCTGGATCCAAGACGCATTCATGAAAAAGAGATAACTCATCAAGTATCTTTTTAAAATACCTGACAAAACAATATTTTTTTCTGCATCCGGCAATGCACTGCATTTAAGAACCCCCCCCCCCCCCCTTTTTTTTAATGTTCCTTCATGACATTCATTTTCCCACTTCTTTCCCAGATAACATGGAAACAAACCACTGATCCACCTTGATGCTCTTTGTCTCTCACAGAGGACTGCATACCAAGCATATAGGCCCCTTCTCAACCTCTCTCCTCAACTCTGGAGGAAGGTCCTCCAGGCTCATTCCCACTGATCTAACTAACACTGGATATGCTATCCTATTGTTGCCGCCCCATCATTCTTTATCTATATCAGTGGGAACTGCCAAAGATGGCAATTATGCTAAATCCTCTTGCTGCATGTATGATGACCAGTCAGTCTTATGTGTGTATAATTTGCTTGATCCGCTAATTTTCTCTAAATAAGATTTATTTATGAGTAGTATGTTGCTCATGTTGCAATAATTACTTGGAGAAATTCAACTATGAACCATAAAATCTGTGTTTAGATAGATTGGATATGTGCAGCAAACAAGTTAATCTCTTACTCTTCCATTGACTTCCATTGTATTAAAAGAGCACCCCATGTGGTGCAAAGTGGTACTGCAGAGAGAATGCGAGTTCAGTGGATTTATAGAGAATATTTTCCAAAAATCATATCTCCAATAAATTAACTCAGCAACAAGCCCAAATTTTGATCAGATGATCCTCACAGACAGAATGTGTTATGGTAAAATTTAAAAAAAATCCTGTTAACTGTCCACATGGTGAAATGATAGGACGAAAATGGGCTTTTTGAAAATCAAGCCCAATTAAAACAAAATGCTCTGACAATATGACAACGATTACAACCAAAGTTGATGCATGGACATGACCTTATAGTCCATATATGAGTGGGGAAAAAACCTGATGAAATTTGTGGCACATACCTTTCGAATGAGAAGCCTTCAAAAGTGATGATGTCTTTTCACATAATGAATTTATAGCTATTTTCAGAGCTTTGCAGAGGGGACATTACACAAGACACCTCTCATCTGATTAGATTTCTTAATTCAACAGGAAAATGTGCTTCCATTCACATAGTTTCACTGATGTGTGTGAAATACCAAAAGAACCAATAATGTTGCAAGTTGACCAAAAAGGATTGTTCACCACAATGCTTAAAATGACTTGAAGCTTCAAAGGGCTGTAGTTTTTAAACCATTAGCGATCCAGACATACTATTTAAGATTTATGCATAGGTTTAGTCTACAAACACCTGTGATTTATTTCAGATTTTTTGGGGGAGGGTCACTTTCCAAATGTAGCTGAAATTGGGTGATTTGACACGGAATGACCCACCTTTGGTTTTTGTTTTAGTCAATCATTTAATATTTATAAATATTTTACTTCTATAATTGTGTCAGCTAAAAAGAGCTCATCAAGAGCTTTCAGGTGATGTATATAACTCAATTTTGACCAAAATGTCACTTACGCAACTGCCCCTTTGGTTCTCAGCCCTCGATATATGTTATAATGTTTATATGTATCACAGTTTATAAACAGTTCTCATAAAAGTCATCTGATGTTATCATTTAAGGGGTCATTTTTGAAAACTTTCTCCTGAGGGTGCTGGGTATATTTTCCTCTTTTTTGTCCTTTGCCAATCACACCCCTGAAATATGGTGTGAATCAATCTCATCGAGTGCTGTCATTAAGAAAAAGAACAAGGAAACTTGATATGACAGGGCAGCAAACACTCATTTTCTATGCCCCATTCAGTTAACCTAATGATAGTTGCTGGTTCAGTATTCGGCTAAGGTTGTATCAAATTTCCTGGTTCTTTATCCTACAGTGACCTCAAACAACAGGGCTTTGAATTTGTTCACACACAATTTCAATACTGGAAAACTGGTCTTGAAAGTCCTTAAAAAGTGCTTGAATTTGGCCATGACAATGGTGTACAAAACCTGTGCATGTAAATTTAACGGTCTATCGTAGCAATAACAGCAACATTTTCTTTTATTTGGACTTCGAAAAGACTTTTTATGAGGAACATTTAAAACCCTTGAACTAATAAAGTAAATTAAGTGAGAGGAAGTGTGCGGACCTTTTACTCTTTTTTTGAACATTTAAAACCCTACAATTTATCTTCGTGGCAGAAGGCGTACTTTAGAAATTTCACAGACAAAATTGTTTTTGCTACCCCTAGTCAGAGACAAAGCTCTGGTCTAGGGTGTGGCTTAGGGACTCTATAGTGCCACCTAGCAGATTGTGTTGTGGTTGACGTGTACATTCACGAAAATGAAGCAAATTTGGTGGTTTTACGTGTTATTGGTGTCGCTACTGAAAGATAGAGCTCTGGCCTAGGGTGTGGCTTAAAGGGATATTCCGCCATTTTTGGAAATACGCTCATTTTCCACCTCCCCTCGAGCAAAACAATCGATATTTACCTTGTTCCCGTTCATCCAGCCATTCTGTGAGTCTGGCGATACAACTTTTAGCTTCAGCCTAGCATAGATCATTGAATCGGATTAGACCATTAGCTTCTCGCCTGCTAGCTTCATGTTTAAAAGTGACTAAGATTTCTGGTAATTTTCCCATTTAAAACGTGTCTCCTCTCAAGTTAGAAAGTGCAATAAGACCAACTGAAAATGAAACCTGGCGTTTTTCTAGGCTGATTTGACATGGAACTACACTCTCATCTGGCGTAATAATCAAGGCAACTTGCAAACGTACTGAAGGCGCAGTGATATCGTACACAGCATCTGAAAATAGTCCCCATAGACAACAAGCAGTAGTAGTGCCAGTAGGTTGCAAGTTGCCTTGATTATTACGCCAGATGAGAGTGTAGTTCCATGTCAAATCAGCCTAGAAAAACGCCAGGTTTCATTTTCAGTTGGTCTTATTGCACTTTCTAACTTGAGAGGAGACACGTTTTAAATGGGAAAATTACCAGAAATCTTAGTCACTTTTAAACATGAAGCTAGCAGGCGAGAAGCTAATGGTCTAATCCGATTCAATGATCTATGCTAGGCTGGAGCTAAAAGTTGTATCGCCAGACTCACAGAATGGCTGGATGAACGGGAACAAGGTAAATATCGATTGTTTTGCTCGAGGGGAGGTGGAAAATGAGTGTATTTCCAAAAATGGCGGAATATCCCTTTAAGGACTAAGCGCCACCTAGTTTGTTGTCTGTTGTGGTTGACGTGTACATTCATGAAAATGAACCAAATTTATTGGACTTCTTTCGTATTGCTATCGCTAGTCAGAAAAGGATCTCAGGCCTAGGGTGTGGCTTAGGGACTCTATAGCGCCACCTAGCGTGTTGTCTGTTGTGGTTGACACATATATTCACGAAAATTAGTCACATTTGGTGGGCATGTGTGTTATTGCTACAGCTAGTCAGGGACAGAGCTCTGGCCTAGGGTTTGGCATAGGGACTCTATAGTGCCACCTAGCACGTTGTCTTTTATGGTTGACACATACATTGACACAATTAGGTAGGCTTGTGTGTTATTGCTACCGCTAGTCAGGGACAGAGCTCTGGCCTAGGGTGTCGCTTAGGTACTCTATAGTGCCACCTAGCATGTTGTCTTTTGTGGTTGACACATATATTCACAAAAATGAACCAAATTTAGTGGGCATGTATGTTGCTCATGCACAGGCACACCAACCCACACATGTTGCTTTGTTAGATTCCGAAATGTCACAGGTCTCCGCACCGCAGGTGCTCGGGCCCGCCATCGCCGCTTGCGGCTATATTTAGGGCCCGAGCACCGAGGTGCGGCCACTGAAAGTGGCTGCACCGTAGGTGCAAGGCCCTATTGTTTCTGCTCAGATTATTATTATTATTATTATTATTATTATTATTCTTTTTCCGTCTTACCTGTTTTTTTTTTTTCACCAATTTGGCATGCTCTAAAACTCTTGTAATTTGGCAGCCATTTGTAGAATTGCAATCGAAACTCAGAGACAGAGCTTTGGCCTAGGGTGTGGCTCAGGGACTCTATAGCGCCACCTAGCGCGGTTTCCGTTGTGTTTGACACATACATGCACGAAAATGAACCAAATTTGGTGGACATGTGTTATGTATGAATCTGAACAATTTTTACATTTACACTCTATAGTAAATATTCAAAGAATTTGAGTTATGGTTATGATTATGAATTTTGCACATCATGTATTTTGAAATACTTCTCCTAGACGGTTTATCGAAATTATGTCATTTAAGCACTAAAATGATCTTGAGGGGTTGCCCGAGAGGAATTGCGACCAGATTTTTGAATTTCAAAAGTATATTGAAATGGCGAAGGTTTGAATCTAGGTGTCTTATAAAAGAAACAAAAAGTTGGTGTTATAGGCAGAAAACAGTGACTAATTTGGATGAAATTTGATGGAGTATTAGTTAGTGTGTTTGTAGTGACAGTCATATACAAAGTTTTGAATTTGGTGTTGTTTGTGATTTTTAAAAGCGCATTAATGATTGTGGTGGACACAGTTTTAGCTAAAATATTTTGAAGCGAGTTGATGAATAATAATAATCATATTAACCTATGCTGCAATTTTGACTTTAACCATATTAACAGAAAGTGAGTTATTTAGGTTTTCTTATGAGGATGGCTCTGTGTTACGATCTTTTCTCATCCGCGCCTTCATGTTGGTCCTGTTACACACACACAGAACCACATTTAACCGCACACACATTACACACGCGCAAGCTTTCCAGAGAGTTACGCACACACATGGCATCCCCCTTGACCCCTCTGCTTCCCTCCCTCTCTCTCTTTCTATCTCTCTCTCTATCTTAGCCCCATGCCCCCCCCCTCCCTCATTTGCATACCGACCCCCCACACACTCTCTCACCCATCCCCCATGCCTCTCTGGTGGTGGTAAGAAGGCCAACAGATGATAACCCAACTTGAGGATGAGAGAAGGCACCACAATCCTGCAACTTATTTGCCATGTGTGTGTGTGACAACACCTTGGTTAATAGATCTTAAACTTTCCTTAATATTAGACAATGATTAAAGAAGGCTTAAGAACGCTCTGTCGGGTTGTCTGTTGTGGTTGACACATACATTCACAAAAATGAACCAAATTTGATGGGCTTGTGTGTTATTGCTATCTCTAGTCAGAGACAGAGCTCTGGCCTAGGGTGTGGCTAAGGGACTCTATAGCGCCACCTAGCGCATTGCCTGTTGTGGTTGACACATACATTCACGAAAATTAACCAGATTTGATGGGCTTGTGTGTTAACCCTATTGCTAGTCAGAGACAAACTCTGGCCAAAGGTGTGGCTTAGGGACTCTATAGCGCCATCTAGAGCATTGTTTGTTGTGGTTGACACAAACATTCACAAAAATGAACCAAATTTGGTGGGCTTGTGTGTTATTGCTGCCGCTAGATAAAAACAGAGCTCTTGCCTCGGGTGTGGCTTAGGGACTCTATAGCGCCACCTAGCGCATTGCCTGTTGTGGTTGACACGTACATTCACGAAAATTAACCAAATTTTATGGGCTTGTGTGTTATTCCTATTGCTAGTCAGAGACAGAGCTCTGGCCAAAGGTCTGACTTAGGGACTCTATAGCGCCACCTAGAGCATTGTTTGTTGTGGCTGACACAAACATTGACAAAAATGAACCACATTTGGTGGGCTTGAGTGTTATTGCTGCCGCTAGATAAAGACAGAGCTCTGGCCTCGGGTGTGGCTTAGGGACTCCATAGCGCCACCTAGCGCATTGTCTGTTGTGGTTGACACGTACATTCACGAAAATGAACCAAATTTGGTGGGCATATTTGCTACAGCTATTCAGAGACAGAGCTCTGGCCGAGGGTGTGGCTTAGGGACTCTATAACGCCACCTAGTGTGTTACCTGTTGTGGTTGACATATACATTCACGAAAATGAATCAAATTTGGTGAGCTTGTGTGTTATTACTGCCGCAAGTCAGAAACAGAGCTCTGGCCTAGGGTGTGGCTTAGGGAGTCTATAGCGCCACCTAGCGCATTGTCTGTTGTGGTTGATACATTCACGAAAATGAGCCACATTTGGTGGGCATGTGTGTTATTGCTACCGCTAGTCAGGGATAGAGCTCTGGCCTAGGGTGTGGCTTAGGGACTCTATAGCGCCACCTAGCACATTGTCTGTTGTGGTTGACACATACATTGATGAAAATGAACCACATTTGGTGGGCTTCTGTGTTATTGCTATCGCTAGACAGAGACAGAGCTCTGGTCTAGGGTGTAGCTTAGGGATTCTATAGCGCCACCTAGTGCATAGTTTGTTGAGGTTGACACATACATTCATGAAAATGAACCAAATTTGGTGGACTTGTGCGTCATTGCTATCGTTAGTCAGAGACAGAGCTCTGGCATAGGGTGCGGCTTAGGGACTCTATAGCGCCACATAGCATGTTGTCTGTTGTGATTGAAACATATATTCACAAAAAATAACCAAATTTAGTGGGCATGTGTGTTGCTCAGGCACATGGCCACCAACCCACACATGTTGCTTTGTTAGATCCCGAAATGTCACACGTCCGCACCGCAGGTGCTCGGGCCCGCCATCGCCGCTTGCGGCTATATTTCTTATTATTCTCTCTTCGTCTTATCCCGTGCGGCCCTTTTTCACCAACTTGGCATGCTCCAAAACTCTTGTAATTTGGCAGCTACATGTGGAGTTCCCGTGGCTACTCAGAGACAGAGCTCTAGCCTAGGGTGTGGCTCAGGGACTCTATAGCGCCACCTAGAATAGTTGTCTGTTGTGGTTGACACATACATTCACGGAAATGGCCCAGATTTGGTGGGCATATGTGTTGTATAAATCTGAACAAGTTTTACATTTAAACAATATAGTGAATCTTAGAAGAATTTGAGTTATGATTATGATTATGATTTTTGCACGTCAAGTATTTTGAAACACTTCTCCTAGACGGTTTATCGAAATCATGTCATTTAGGCACTAAAATGATCTTGAGGGATTGCCCGAGAGGAATTGCGAACAGATTTTTGAATTTGTGAAGTATATCGAAATGGCGAAGGTTGGAATTATGGCGTTTTATTAAGAAACAGGAAGTTGGTGTTTTAGGCAGAAAAAAGATTATAAATTGGATGTAATTTGGCAGCTACACGTGAAATTGCTTCTGCTAGTCAGAGACAGACCTCTGGCCTAAGGTGTGGCTTTGGGACTCTATAGCGCCACCTAGCAGCACGTTATCTGTTGTGGTTGACACAAACATTCACGGAAATGAACCAAATTTGGTGGACTTGTGTGTTATTGCTATGGCTAGTCAGAGACAGAGCTTTGGCATAGGGTGTGGCGTAGGGACTCTATAGCGCCACCTACTGCGTTGTCTGTTGTGGTTGACACAAACATTCACAAAAATTAACCAAATTTGGTGGGCTTGTGTGTTATTGCTATCGGTAGTCAGAGACAGAGCTCTGGCCTTGGGTGTGGCTTAGGGACTCTATAGCGCCACCTAGTGCTTTGTCTGTTGTGGTTGACACAAACATTCACGAAAATGAACCAAATTTGGTGGACTTGTGTTATTGCTATGGCTAGTCAGAGACAGAGCTTTGGCATAGGGTGTAGCGTAAGGACTCTATAGCGCCACCTAGTGTGTTGTCTCTTGTGGTTGACACAAACATTCACGAAAATGAACCAAATTTGGTGGACTTGTGTGTTATTGCTATGGCTAGTCAGAGACAGAGCTTTGGCATAGGGTGTAGCGTTAGGACTCTATAGCGCCACCTAGTATGTTGTCTCTTGTGGTTGACACAAACATTCACCAAAATGAACCAAATTTGGTGGGCATGTGTGTTATTGCTAAAGTTATTCAGAGACAGAGCTCTGGCCTCGGGTGTGGCTTAGAGACTCTATAGCGCCACCTAGTGCATTGTCTGTTGTGGTTGACACATACATTCACGAAAATGAACCAAATTTGGTTGTCATATGTGTTATTGCTATAGCTATTCAGAGACAGTGCTCTGGCCAAGGGTGTCTTAGGGACTGTATAGCGCCACCTAGCGCATTGTCTGTTGTTGTTGACACACATTCACGAAAATGAACCAAATTTGGTGGGCTTGTGCGTTACTGCTATCGATAGTCAGAGATAGAGCTCTGGCCTTCGGTGTGGCTTAGGGACTCTATAGCGCCACCTAGCGCATTGTCTGTTGTGGTTGACACGTACATTCACCCAAATGAACCAAATTTGGTGGGCATGTGTGTTATTGCTATAGTTATTCAGAGACAGAGCTCTGGCCTCGGTTGTGGCTTAGGGACTCTATAGCGCCACCTAGTGCATTGTCTGCTGTGATTGACACATACATTCACGAAAATGAACCAAATTTGGTTAGCATATGTGTTATTGCTATAGCTATTCAGAGACACGATCTGGCCTAGGGTGTGGCTTAGGGACTCTATAGCGCCACCTAGCGCGTTGTCTGTTGTGGTTGACACGTACATTCAGGAAAATTGACCAAATTTGGTGGGCATGTGTGTTGCTCATGCACATGCCCACCAACATGCACATGTTGCTTTGATAGATTCCGAAATGTCAAAGGTCTCCGCACCGCAGGTGCTCGGGCCCGCCATCGCCGCTTGCGGCTATATTTAGGGCCCGAGCACCGAGGTGCGGCCGCTGTAGCAGCGGCTGCACCGTAGGTGCAAGGCCCTATTGTTTTTGCTCAGATTATTCTTCTTCTTATTATTATTCTTATTATTCTCTTTTCCTCTTAGCCCGTGCGGCCCTTTTTCACCAACTTGGCATGCTCCAAAACTCTTGTAATTTGGTAGCTACATGTGGAATTACCGTCGCTACTCAAAGACAGAGCTCTGGCCACGGGTGTGGCTCAGGGACTCTATAGCGCCACCTAGAGCGTTTTCTGTTGTGTTTGACACACACATGCACGAAAATGAACCAAATTTGGTGGGCATGTGTGTTGTATTAATCCGAACAACTTTTACATTGAAACTATATAGTAAATATTAAAAGAATTTGAATTATGTGAGATTTTCTGATTTTTGCACATCATGTATTTTGAAACACTTCTCCTAGACGGTTTGTCGAAATCATGTCATTTTAGCAGTAAAATGATCTTGAGGGGTTGCCCAAGAGAAATTGCGAACAGATTTTTGAATTTCAAAAGTATATCGAAATGGCGAAGGTTTGAACCTAGGTGTCTTATAAAAGGAACAAAAAGTTGGTGTTATAGGCAGAAAACAGTGACTAATTTGGATGAAATTTGATGGAGTATTAGTTAGTGTGTTTGTAGTGACAGTCATATACAAAGTTTTGAATTTGGTGTTGTTTGTGATTTTTAAAAGCGCATTAATGATTGTGGTGGACACAGTTTTAGCTAAAATATTTTGAAGCGAGTTGATGAATAATGATAATCATATCAACCTATGCTGCAATTTCGACGTAAACCACATTAACAGAAAGTGAGTTATTTAGGTTTTCATATGACTATGGTCTCTCCTATCCGCTCCTTGCTGCCCGCGCGTGTTACACACAGAACTACCTAGCCGCTCCCTCACTGTGGCTCACCCACTCTCCCCCTCCTTGTTTCTTTCCTTCCCCCCACAGTTATTCACACTTTCCCCTCTCTCCCAGCTGGATGTCTCTCTCTCCTCCCCCGCTCTCCACACAGAGACACAGACACAGACACAGACACAGACACACACACACACACACACACACACACACACACACACACACACACACACACACACAGAGTCAAGAATGACAGTGTGATGCAAAGTAAAAGGTAAAAAAAAGATCATGTGAATAAAGATTTTATTCAGGTTAAGTCATTTTTGTGATTGAATTGGGGACTGACTGAGTAAGACCCAAGTTCTAATCCTCATAAAAATTTGTCTTTGCCTTGTGTGTTGCCACCTCTAGTCTGAGACAGAGCCCTGGCCTAGCGTGTGGCTTAGTGACTCCTGGTCACTCACTCACTCACTCACTCACTCACACACTCACACACACACACACACAATATTATTATTCTCTCTTTGTCTTAGCCCGTTTGGCCGTTTCACCAACTTGGCATGCTCCAAAACTCAGACACAAACACAGGCATATGTAGAATTGCATTTGATACTGAGAGACAGAGCCCTGGCCTAGGGTGTGGCTCAGGGGGTCTATAGCACCACCTATCGCGCTGTCTGTTGTGGTTGACATGTGCATGCATGAAAATGAACCAAATTTGGTAGGCAGATGTGTTGTATAAATCTAAACAACTTTTACATTTACACTACATAGTGAATCTTAAACAAATTTGAGTTATGATTATGATTTTTGCACATCATGTATTTTGAAACACTTATCCTAGACGGTTTATCGAAATCATGTCATATGAGCAGTAAAAGGATCTTGAGGGTTTGCCCGAGAGGAATTGCGAACAGATTTTTGAATTTTCGAAGCATATCTAAATGGCGAAGGTTTGAATTATGGCGTCTTATTACGAAACAGGAAGTTGGTGTTATAAGCAGAAAATAGGTTATAAATTGGATGTAATTTGGCAGCTACATGTGGAATTGCTTCTGCTAGTCAGGGACAGAGCTCTGGCCTAAGGTGTGGCTTCGGGACTCTATAGCGCCACCTAGTAGCACGTTATCTGTTGTGGTTGACACAAACATTCACGAAAATGAACCAAATTTGGTGGATTTATGTGTTTTTGCTATCGCTAGTCAGAGGCAGAGCTCTGGCCTAAGGTGTGGCTTAGGGACTCTATAGCGCCACCTAGTAGCACGTTATCTGTTGTGGTTGACACAAACATTCACGAAAATGAACCAAATTTGGTGGACTTATGTGTTATTGCTATCGCTAGTCAGAGACAGAGCTCTGGCCTAAGGTGTGGCTTCGGGACTCTATAGCGCCACCTAGTAGCACGTTATCTGTTGTGGTTGACACAAACATTCACGAAAATGAACCAAATTTGGTGGATTTATGTGTTTTTGCTATCGCTAGTCAGAGACAGAGCTCTGGCCTAAGGTGTGGCTTAGGGACTCTATAGCGCCACCTAGTAGCACGTTATCTGTTGTGGTTGACACAAACATTCACGAAAATGAACCAAATTTGGTGGACTTATGTGTTATTGCTATCGCTAGTCAGAGACAGAGCTCTGGCCTAGGGTGTGGCTTAGGGACTCTATAGCGCCACCTAGTAGTACGTTATCTGTTGTGGTTGACACAAACATTCATGAAAATGAACCAAATTTGGTGGACTTATGTGTTATTGCTATCGCTAGTCAGAGACAGAGCTTTGGCCTACGGTGTGGCTTAGGGACTCTATAGCGCCACCTAGTGCGTTGTCTGTTGTGGTTGAAACATACATTCACGAAAATGAACCAAATTTGGTGGGCTTGTGCGTTATTGCTATCGATAGTCAGATTTACAGTTCTGGCCTAGGGTGTGTGGCCTTAGGACCTCTATAGCGCCACCTAGTGCGTTGTCTGTTGTGGTTGACACATACATTCAGGAAAATTGACCAAATTTGGTGGGCATGTGTGTTGCTCAAGCACATGCCCATCAACATGCACATGGTGCTTTATTAGATTCCGAAATGTCACAGGTCTCCGCACCGCAGGTGCTCGGGCCCGCCATCGCCGCTTGCGGCTATATTTAGGGCCCGAGCACCGAGGTGCGGCCGCTGAAGCAGCGGCTGCACCGTAGGTGCAAGGCCCTATTGCTTCTGCTCAGATTATTATTATTATTATCGTGGAATTTTCTTACGTCCATGTTTCGCCTTTTTTCACCAACCTGGCATGCTCTAAAACTCATGGAATTTGGCAGATATATGTGGAATTGGTAACGCTACTCAAAGACAGAGCTCTGGCCACGGGTGTGGCTCAGGGACTCTATAGCGCCACCTAGCACGCCGTCTATTGTGGTTGACACATACATTCACGGAAATGAACCAAATTTGGTGGACATGTGTGTTGTATGAATCTAAACAAGTTTTACATTTAAACTATATAGTGAATCTTAGAAGAATTTGAGTTATGATTATGATTATGATTTTTGCACATCACGTATTTTGAAACACTTCTCCTAGACGGTTTATCGAAATCATGTCATATAAGCACTAAAATGATCTTGAGGGGTTGCCCGAGAGGAATTGCGAACAGATTGTTGAATTTCAAAAGTATATTGAAATGGCGAAGGTTTGAATTATGGCGTTTAATTAACAAACAGGAAGTTGGTGTTATAGGCAGAAAAAAGGTTATGAATTGGATGTAATTTGGCAGCTACATGTGGAATTGCCTCTGCTAGTCAGAGACAAAGCTCTGGCATAAGGTGTGGCTTTGGGACTCTATAGCGCCACCTAGCAGCACGTTATCTGATGTGGTTGACACAAACATTCACGAAAATGAACCAAATTTGGTGGACTTGTGTGTTATTGCTATGGCTAGTCAGAGACAGAGCTTTGGCATAGGGTGTGGCGTAGGGACTCTATAGCGCCATCTAGCAGCACGTTATCTGTTGTGGTTGACACAAACATTCACGAAAATGAACCAAATTAAGTGGGCTTGTGTGTTATTGCTATGGCTAGTCAGAGGCAGAGCTTTGGCATAGGGTGTGGCGTAGGGACTCTACAGCGCCACCTAGTGCGTTGTCTGTTGTGGTTGACTTATACATTATTGAAAATTAACCAAATTTTGGTGGGCATGTGTATTATTGCTACCGCTAGTCAGGGAAAGAGCTCTAGCCTCGGGTGTGGCTTAGGGACTCTATAGCGCCACATAGCGCATTGGCTGTTGTTGTTGACATAGACATTCACAAAAATGAACCAAATTTGGTGGGCTTGTGTGTTATTGCTGCCGCTAGTCAGAGACCGAGCTCTGGCCTAGGGTGTGGCTTAGGGACTTTATAGCCCCATATAGCGTGTTGTCTGTTGTGGCTCACACATACTTTCACAAAAATTAACCTAATTTGGTGGGCATGTGTCTTATTGCTACCGCTAGTCAGGGACAGAGCTCTGGCCTAGGGTGTGGCTTAGTTAGATTCCGGAATGTCACGGGTCCGGACCGCAGGTGCGAGGGCCCGCATCGCCGCTTGCGGCTATATTTCTTATTATTCTCTCTTCGTCTTATCCCGTGCGGCCCTTTTTCACCAACTTGGCATGCTCCAAAACTCTTGTAATTTGGCAGCTACATGTTGAGTTACCGTGGCTACTCAGAGACAGAGCTCTAGCCTAGGGTGTGGCTCAGGGACTCTATAGCGCCACCTAGAATATTTGTCTCATGTGGTTGACACATACATTCACGGAAATGGCCCAGATTTGGTGGGCATATGTGTTGTATAAATCTGAACAAGTTTTACATTTAAACAATATAGTGAATCTTAGAAGAATTTGAGTTATGATTATGATTATGATTTTTGCACGTCAAGTATTTTGAAACACTTCTCCTAGACGGTTTATCGAAATCATGTCATTTAGGCACTAAAATGATCTTGAGGGATTGCCCGAGAGGAATTGCGAACAGATTTTTGAATTTGTGAAGTATATCGAAATGGCGAAGGTTTGAATTATGGCGTTTTATTAAGAAACAGGAAGTTGGTGTTTTAGGCAGAAAAAAGATTATAAATTGGATGTAATTTGGCAGCTACATGTGAAATTGCTTCTGCTAGTCAGAGACAGACCTCTGGCCTAAGGTGTGGCTTTGGGACTCTATAGCGCCACCTAGCAGCACGTTATCTGTTGTGGTTGACACAAACATTCACGGAAATGAACCAAATTTGGTGGACTTGTGTGTTATTGCTATGGCTAGTCAGAGACAGAGCTTTGGCATAGGGTGTGGCGTAGGGACTCTATAGCGCCACCTACTGCGTTGTCTGTTGTGGTTGACACAAACATTCACGAAAATTAACCAAATTTGGTGGGCTTGTGTGTTATTGCTATCGGTAGTCAGACACAGAGCTCTGGCCTTGGGTGTGGCTTAGGGACTCTATAGCGCCACCTAGTGCTTTGTCTGTTGTGGTTGACACAAACATTCACGAAAATGAACCAAATTTGGTGGACTTGTGTGTAATTGCTATGGCTAGTCAGAGACAGAGCTTTGGCATAGGGTGTAGCGTAAGGACTCTATAGCGCCACCTAGTGTGTTGTCTCTTGTGGTTGACACAAACATTCACGAAAATGAACCAAATTTGGTGGACTTGTGTGTTATTGCTATGGCTAGTCAGAGACAGAGCTTTGGCATAGGGTGTAGCGTAAGGACTCTATAGCGCCACCTAGTATGTTGTCTCTTGTGGTTGACACAAACATTCACCAAAATGAACCAAATTTGGTGGGCATGTGTGTTATTGCTAAAGTTATTCAGAGACAGAGCTCTGGCCTCGGGTGTGGCTTAGAGACTCTATAGCGCCACCTAGTGCATTGTCTGTTGTGGTTGACACATACATTCACGAAAATGAACCAAATTTGGTTGTCATATGTGTTATTGCTATAGCTATTCAGAGACAGCGCTCTGGCCAAGGGTGTCTTAGGGACTGTATAGCGCCACCTAGCGCATTGTCTGTTGTTGTTGACACACACATTCACGAAAATGAACCAAATTTGGTGGGCTTGTGCGTTATTGCTATCGATAGTCAGAGATAGAGCTCTGGCCTTAGGTGTGGCTTAGGGACTCTATAGCGCCACCTAGCGCATTGTCTGTTGTGGTTGACACGTACATTCACCCAAATGAACCAAATTTGGTGGGCATGTGTGTTATTGCTATAGTTATTCAGAGACAGAGCTCTGGCCTCGGTTGTGGCTTAGGGACTCTATAGCGCCACCTAGTGCATTGTCTGTTGTGATTGACACATGGGTCATTCCGTGTCAAATCACCCAATTTCAGCCAATTTGGAAAGTGACCCTCTCCAAAAAAATCTGAAATAAATCACAGGTGTTTGTAGCCTAGACCTATGCACAAATCTTAAATAGTGTGTCTGGATCACTAATGGTTTAAAAACTGCAGCCCTTTGAAGCTTCAAGTCATTTTAAGCATTGTGGTGAACAATCCTTTTTGGTCAACTTGCAACGTTATTGGTTCTTTTGGTATTTCACACACATCAGTGAAACTATGTGAATGGAAGCACATTTGCCTGTTGAATTAAGAAATCTAATCAGATGAGACGTGTCTTGTGTAATTTCCCCTCTGCAAAGCTCTGAAAATGGCTATAAATTCATTATGTGAAAAGACATCATCACTTTTGAAGGCTTCTCATTCGAAAGGTATGTGCCACAAATTTCATCAGGTTTTTTTCCCACTCATATATGGACTATAAGGTCATGTCCATGCATCAACTTTGGTTGTAATCGTTGTCATATTGTCAGAGCATTTCGTTTTAATTGGGCTTGATTTTCAAAAAGCCCATTTTCGTCCTATCATTTCACCATGTGGACAGTTAACAGGATTTTTTTTAAATTTTACCATATCACATTCTGTATGTGAGGATCATCTGTCCAAAATGTGGGCTTGTTGCTGAGTTTCTTTATTGGAGATATGATTTTTGGAAAATATTCTCTATAAATCCACTGAACTTGCATTGGATCTGCAGTACTACTTTGCACCACATGGGGTGCTCTTTTAATACAATGGAAGTCAATGGAAGAGTAAGAGATTCACTTGTTTGCTGCACATATCCAATCTAAACACACATTTTATGGTTCATAGTTGAATTTCTCCAAGTAATTATTGCAACATGAACAACATACTACTCATAAATAAATGTTATTTAGAGAAAATAAGCGGATCAAGCAAATTATACACACATAAGACTGACTGGTCATCATACATACAAGATACTTGATGAGTTATCTCCTTTTCATGAATGCGTCTTGGATCCAGGCAATAGCGTTTTGAGCCCTCATACCTTTTGATTAAAACTTTTATGTGATGCATAATGCATGGTCATCTTCATCAAGTGAAATATCTGCTCTAAACTGCATCTGATGCTTTTTCTGCATCTGATAATGCACTGAATTCTTGAAACCCCTTTTTTCTTGAATATGTTCATGACTTTCATTTTCCAACTTCTATGGTGGTGTAGAAAACTGTTACAAAGATGGCAAGCTAAATCCTCTTGCTGCATGTATGATCAGTCAGTCTTATGTGTGTATATTTAGCTTGATCAGTTTATTTAGCTAAATAAGATTTATTTATGAGTAGTATGTTGTTCATGTTGCAATCATTACTTGGAGCAATTCAACTATGAACCATAAAATGTGTGTTTAGATTGGATATGTGCAGCAAACAAGTGAATCTCTTACTCTTCCATTGACTTCCATTGTATTAAAAGAGCATCCCATGTGGTGCAAAGTAGTACTGCAGATCCAATGCAAGTTCAGTGGATTTATAGAGAATATTTTCCAAAAATCATATCTCCAATAAAGAAACTCGGCAACAAGCCCAAATTTTGGACAGATGATCCTCACATACAGAATGTGATATGGTAAAATTAAAAAAAATCCTGTTAACTGTCCACATGGTGAAATGATAGGACGAAAATGGGCTTTTTGAAAATCAAGCCCAATTAAAACAAAATGCTCTGACAATATGACAATGATTACAACCAAAGTTGATGCATGGACATGACCTTATAGTCCATATATGAGTGGGAAAAAAACCTGATGGAATTTGTGGCACATACCTTTCGAATGAGAAGCCTTCAAAAGTGATGATGTCTTTTCACATAATGAATTTATAGCCATTTTCAGAGCTTTGCAGAGGGGAAATTACACAAGACACGTCTCATCTGATTAGATTTCTTAATTCAACAGGAAAATGTGCTTCCATTCACATAGTTTCACTGATGTGTGTGAAATACCAAAAGAACCAATAACGTTGCAAGTTGACCAAAAAGGACTGTTCACCACAATGCTTAAAATGACTTGAAGCTTCAAAGGGCTGTAGATTTTAAACCATTAGTGATCCAGGTATACTATTTCAGATTTGTGCATAGGTCTAGTCTACAAACACCTGTGATTTATTTCAGATTTTTTCGGAGAGGGTCACTTTCCGGCACTGGGTGATTTGACACGGAATGACCCACATACATTCACGAAAATGAACCAAATTTGGTTAGCATATGTGTTATTGCTATAGCTATTCAGAGACACGATCTGGCCTAGGGTGTGGCTTAGGGACTCTATAGCGCCACCTAGCGCGTTGTCTGTTGTGGTTGACACGTACATTCAGGAAAATTGACCAAATTTGGTGGGCATGTGTGTTGCTCATGCATATGCCCACCAACATGCACATGTTGCTTTGATAGATTCCGAAATGTCACAGGTCTCCGCACCGCAGGTGCTCGGGCCCGCCATCGCCGCTTGCGGCTATATTTGTGTGTGTGTGTGTGTGTGTGTGTGTGTGTGTGTGTGTGTGATATGTGTGAGTGTGTGTGTGTGTGTGTAGAGGTCAGCAAAAACAATAGAGGCATAAGTGAGGGAGAAAATATACACAAAAAAGAATATTGCTTTAATAAAGTACAGTATGCCATAAGGTTTCCTCTTTGTCTTTCTTCAGAGAGCTGGATGACAACGTCGTTGCAGACCTTCCTACTGAGGTATGACCGACAGGAAGCATTATTGTAGTGAACAAAGTGCCAGCCGTTAAACCATATAGCTGTTGAGTTGATAAACTTCTTCTCCTTCTCTCTACCCCTCTACTTCTGACATCTTCTCCCTCCCTCTCCTTTTCAACCTTCTTTTCAATTTTCTCTCTCTCTCTGGTTTCCTTCACTCCAGACCAAGTTGGATGAAAGTCAGATTGATTCAGGATTCAAGAGCTTATTCAGACAGCTAGCTGGCTCGGTAAGGTTACCACTTGAAGTAATCGATTTTGTCAGCTGTTAGTGTAAAATCCTCTATCACTTTTACACTCAAGCGTCTATCTCTCGGACTTCAACTGAATTCGGCAGACATAGAATTTAAACTCTAAATATCTCTATCAAACTCTTTTGAACCCAATTTCTCTGTTTTTGAAGGACATGGAGATAAGTGTCAAAGAACTTCAAACCATTCTCAACCGTATAATCGGCAAACGTGAGTACACACACACACACACACACACACACACAAACACACACATACACATTGAGGCTCGAAGTTGTCTTACCCCTCTCCCTCACCAGAGGGCACCGTATGTGTAATGAATACTGAGAGAGGTTGATCACAAAACTAAAATCTGTATGTTCCACACCCCACTCCTGGTCTTGTACTATCCCCCCGTTTCCTCTTCACACAGATAAAGACCTGAAGACTGATGGCTTCACTGAAGAGGCCTGTCGTAGTATGATCAACCTGATGGATGTATCCTTCATCTTACATAAAAATACCTGTACCTTCATTATTATATATTCACTTATAAATAGATAGATACTGTAGCTAGATAGCTAGATAGCTAGATAGATAGATAGCGATCTTATTCACACATCACTCCCATGTTCCACTGCTAAGAATGTGGGCACAACACCTCATATAATACATACTGTATAACGTTTAAGACATGTGACATAGAACATGTAACAAATCCCATCCTCACTCAAAACAGCACATCATATTGAAACACACACATAGAAATGTGCAGAACGCGTCAACTCAAATCCATATCACAGACTGGCGTGGTGGGGGCAACCGTGTCTCTCCACGTCTCCAGTTGGTTCAGTGCTCCGATGGCGGTGACAAAGCTTATTTTGAAGAGGGCTTTTTGTCCAGTTCAGTGCTCTGTATCTGTGGTCAGATGGAGGCAGTGCGTCTATTGGTCATATTTGTTCATGTGTATGTTGAGCTGTTTGTAGTATGCCGCGTGTTTCTTGTTTGTACAAGTGCTCTCAGGATGAGGATTGCATTGTTCGTTAAAAGGTTTAAGCATGTATTCAACCTTTGACAGACTGCTGAAGCAGCACTTGGTAATATTACAGGAAACTGCTCCATAAAATTAAGATCTTGCCCCTTGAATGGTTGCCAAGTAGTATATCAACTATAGCTTAGACATGGCATACGGTAAGAGATATAGAGAATTGGGGCATTTGGCTGCTTTGGTCCAAAGATCCTGTCCTTACAGTACACATACGTTTCAGAGAGGTCGTACTGTGTGTGTTCTTGTTTACTGCAATGCAGATGTGTTTGTGGCCTTGACCTGTTAATACAGACTGATGGCAGTGGAAAGTTGGGATTGACAGAGTTCCATGTGTTGTGGGAGAAGATCAAACGCTATCTGGTGAGACAGGCACACACGCACACACACACACACACACACACACACACACACACACACACACACACACGTGCACATGTATGCACACACACACACACACACACATACACACACACACACACACACACACACACACACACACACACACCCGGATATGGCACTGATAACAATGAGCAATGTCACCCATAGTACACAGATATTATTTCATAACCATGTTATTTCCAAGAACACACCCCCATTTAAGAGTAACAGCAACAACACGTCATGATAAAGCTAGCACACGGAAGTAATATAAGTAAAGTAATTCCCAAACAATCATGTGTAATTGTAGGTCAAAGGTGTTTTTAATGATGAATAAAGGTTATGTAATCTCTCTCTCTCTCTCTCTCTCTCTCCCTCTCTCTCTCTCTCTCTCTGGCCCTATCAGACGGTCTTCAGACAGTTTGACCTGGACAAGTCTGGCACCATGAGCTCCTATGAAATGCGCATGGCCCTGGAGTCTGCAGGTATCCTCCTTTAGCCAAACTCGCTCTATCCCTCTGCTCACCTAAGACCGCTATACAGTAATATTGTGGTACATTTCTACATTTGCTAGTTGGGAAATGACAGGTGTGCCTCTTGCATTTGTCTGTAACAGCCCCACATTCTCACCATCTGTTATTGTGGTACATTTCCTGACTACACCCTTACAGTCATTTACTGTGCAATGCTCAATGTATGATCAATGTATACACAATGTATGGACCTTGCTAGTTGGGAAATTACAGGTGTGCCTCTTGCATTCGTCTGTAACAGCCCCACATTCTCACCATCTGTTTCCTCATCAAGGCATTTTGCTCTGTTTGTTGCATTCTTCCCATGTCACAGTAATTGACATGCTTTTAGGTGTTAAGTGTGTGTTTGTGTGTGTGTGTGTGTGTGTACTGTAGTTGTATAATTGTGTGTACACACAATATTATTTTTTAAAACTCAAAAATGCACAACTCTTGTTGTGGTTTAGGAGATCTGGTGCCTGGTTTGGTGTTTTGTTAGCCTGGCTAGCACCTACCACTTTTCAAATGATACGTGGTCTGGCAACCAGACGTCAATAGGGCTCGGGCACACGCCTTGCACTCTAGGAATATTGCCGCCATGTTGGTAGCACACCGAACGTAATATCCATTCATTCAGATGCAGAAGACAAGAAGCAGAAATATAGTATTAGCGTTTCTTTTCCTCTTGTGATCGTGGGCTGCGCTGTTACACCTCACTACACAGCAACATACGACCAAGAAGGCAAAAACGAAGTAACAGGAACACACTAATAGGCTGGAATAAATCCATAGTTATCCATAGTAAACTAAGGAGTGAGGCTGCCACTATGGCTGTGCCTACGAAGTTTTCATGTCATGATCCCGAGCCCTATTTTCTCGTCTTTGAAAAAAAAAAATCCCAGATCCGTTCATTGAGCACCACGGATGTGCATAGCTCATCATCGTCTTGCTTTCCCCCCTGTTCTGTGATTAGTCCCCTATCTCAGCGTGAATGAAATCACTGTGCAAGGCAGGATGGCAACACCCAGGCTAGTGTTTTGTATGCATATTTTAAAAACCGAACCAAAAGCAAACATGATGTGTGTATGGATGTCCTCTATTAGCTCATGGGTTGATCCCCTTCCTTCTGATTTTGATTGGATGCTATGTCTGTCCGTTACCTTTTAGGCTTCAAACTGACCAATCACCTGTTCCAGCTTATCATCCTGCGCTACACAGAAGAGGATCTGTCGGTTGACTTTGACAACTTTGTCACCTGTTTGATCCGCCTGGAGACCATGTTCAGTGAGTTTTAGCCTTTGGACAGGGCCGCATGTTTGTGCTGACACTTAAACATCTGTATATACACCCACACGCACCCACCCACACGCACGCACACATACACACACACACACACACACACACACACACACACACACACACACACAGACACAGACACTCAGAGAATATGCACTCAAGTGTGTAAATGTGTATGCGTGTATGTAGGCCCATGTGTCTGCATCTGAAGTGTTTTACGTCAAGTGCATGCATGCATACGTGTGTGTATTAATATGCAGTATCATATATTTGATAATATTTCAACAACTCCCTTCCTCTCCCTCTCTTCCCATCAGAAACGTTTAAGACGATGGACACAGACTCTGATGGGGTCATATCCCTCAATTTCTTTCAGGTAAGTTCCACAGCTTGCTATTGGCTGGTATTGATCACTCGCGTCCATGTACCTTGACTGTACTTTACATATTTCCTCTCTGATATTAATAATGATATAGCTTACAAAACAATACAAACGTCTAAGTTCTTATAAAGCCTACTCTTTACTCAAAACACTATGCTATCATTAACTTTTCTCATGCTTCTCTGTCATTAAACAGCTAGGTGTGAAGCATGTTCATGTAATTAGTGGGTCTGTTTACAGATGCAGGTGTTCTCACACCTGACCTCGTAAACCACTTAAACCAATCCGTCTGGACAAACCTGTCCAGACGACGCGCAAACCAGAATTCGATCTAGTCATCTCTAGAGGGAAAGAAGTCACTAAGTGATGAGATATAGACTAAGTTACAGATTCACCGTGCCTGTGTCATTCTAAAAGAAAAACATAGTTGTTTGCAGTGAGAGAAGGATCCACTTCTCTAAGGTAGGCCTAGTAGCGGAAACACTAGGATGATGTTCTCCACTTTTGACAGGCTACTACATCAAACACCCTTTGACACACTCAGTCAGACATCTTCTCTAAGATGCAAAGAATTTGCAGACTTCTTCAAAAACAAGTCAAACCAAAAGTAACAAGACGTCGGTATCAGCTTAGTACAGAGTAAAGCTTCAAGCCTCATATTAGTTACCCAGACAGCTAATTTCCACCTCAGAAACATTGCCAAAGTGTGGCCCTTTTTAACTCAACAAGATGCAGAAAAAACAATCCATGCCTTCATCACTACTAAGTTAGACGACTGCAATGCACTATTAATTAGTCTCCCAAAAAAAACATAAAGAAATTGGAACTCATACAGAACACTGCTGCTAGACTTTTAACTAAGACCAAGAAGGGAGCGCACATCACCCCTGTGTTAGTTGAACTGCACTGGCTCCCCGTTTCCTATATAATCTACATTTGACTGCTGCCATTAGAGCTGCAACCAGCCAGAAGCAGATGGGCTCCCCCTATTAAGTCGGATTCAGCTCAAGGTTTCTTCCAGGAGTATGGGAGTTTTTCCTTGCCACTACTGCCATATACTGTAGCATGTTTCTAGGGGACAGCCGTGGCCTACTGTGTAGGGCTTCGAGCTCGTAACTGTAGGGTTGCTAGTTCGATCCCCGATCAGTCCATGGCTGAAGTGCCCTTGAGCAAGGCACCTAACCCCTCACTGCTCCCCGAGCGCCGCTGTACGAAGGTAGCTCACTGCTCTGGGTTAGTGTGTTCACCTCACTGTGTGTTCACTGTGCCCTGTGTGTGTTCACTAATTCACGGATGGGATAAATGCAGAGACCAAATTCCTACGGTGCGCAAGTATACATGGCTAATAAACCTGATTTGATTTGATTTGATTTAAGGGTTAAAGCTGCCAGTTTCCTTTAAGGGATTAAAGCTGCCAGTTTCCTGTCATTGTGTTTATATCTGTATATAAATTCATATAATCACAACAAATGCTAAGAACATACTAAGGCCAACCGCTTAGAGTCTGCATCAAATGTTCCAAATGTAAAACACAACATGAGTTGCATTTCTAGACTTTATTGACCCATCCTCTGACTCAGTGTTTTTCAACTGTTTTTTTGTGTGCCGTGAGAGATCATCAGGTGTGGCGTGGGAAATTTCACTTTATCGTCCCAAAAACATTTATTTAGTTGTTGTTGCAAGGCTATGCTGTTGTTGAGTGTCTGTGCCTTTTTTTGTGTGACCTGTTAAGTAAATGAATATACTCATGTCAGTGGGTGGCGGTAGGTAGCAAAATAAAGACCTTTTTTGACCAATTAAGTGATGCGTACGAGACGTGGCGAGTAAAAGTAGATCATAGAAAGCTAGATACCGTATGGGCTCCAGAATTTATCTTATTATAAGATTTATATCAATTAGGCTACTTTTAGTTCACTACACTTCTACAACACCTTCGTTCCTTTCTGTGGAATCAGTTCGTTCCTTTCAAAGGAACATGTGAATGGGGGGGGGGGGGTTATTGAACCGTGCTCTCCTGTGTCCACATCCATGGCTGAGGTGCCCTTGACCAAAGCATCTAACCCCCAGCTGTTTCCTGGGCATCGGAGCAATGACCGCTCCGGGTGTATGTGTGTGCTCACTGTTCACTGCTGTGTGTCAAATGCAGAGGAAGAATATCCCTCAGGATGAATAATAATATCTATCTATCTGTCTGTCTGTCTGTCTGTCTGTCTGTCTAATCAAAGGTGTCTGTGGTATGCACCGACATTTACTTTTGTTCGAGTGTTCGTCACACCAATCGATTTTGAACTGGTGACTCAATCGTTTAGCCGGTTCAGTTGGTCAACTGCACAGGGGTAAACTGGAGAGACAAGACAAACATTATCCAGCTCACAAAAGGACAAACAAGCATTTGACCTCTTGTCCAGTCTTGCAGCCATACAGACACTATTGGCTGTTCCAGTTCAAGTAAATGTTTTGTACTGTAAACTGTATATCAACATAGTTTTCTCTCTCTCTCAGACGAAAAGATGCAATATGCAATGTCAATGTCATTCATAATGCAGCATTTCTTTTTCCTGTTTATTTGTATTTTATTAGTATTCAGAATCTCACATACACCTATTTCAGTGTTTCATATTCTATGACAAACAATGTACTTGTTCTCTTACTTATTAAAGTATAACAAATTAAACATCGTAATGCAGCTTTACATCTCTCTCTCTCTCTCTCTCTTTCTCTGTCTGTCTGTCTGTCTTTCTTCTCTCTCTCTCTCTCTCTCTCTTTCTTCTCTCCTGCTTCTCTACCTCTCCACAGTGGATCTCCCTCACTATGTTCGCCTAGAGAGGCTGCATGTTGGCTGAAGATTCTGAGCCTCAGTCCATCACCCTGCGCCCCCCCGACCCACCCCAGCCCACCCGTATACCAGCGGTGCCTTAATGTCTTACCCCCCCCCCCAGACCGGTGGTGGGACTTCGGGCCAGACTGCTTTTACTTTTTAACCTCTTCCCTCCCACTGTGGGTTCCTGTTTACAAGATTTAGCAAGTGTATGTGCCAAATAGTGCACTGCGTCCTACTACAATCATCGCCATTTTGACAAGGAAGGACTTCAGTGTTGCTACCGCGAGACTGCCATGTGGAAGTGGTTGTTCCTAGTCGTAGCCTAAAACATTATTGTCCAACTGCATAAACACTATGCAGATTAGAGAGATAACAGCATTATACTAGGTAACATCAACTGATGAAATGACATATTAAGTGTTGGTGACAGATTGCCAAATCAACAATTTTAAGTTTTATTCTGTATTGTCTGGTCTACAGGTATTCTCAATACCAAAGGCAGAGTTTTCTCTCGGGGCAAAATGCAAATTATGTGGATATGCTTGCCATTTTGGTGCAACAGAGTTTAAAACTCAGCATTCACAATCATGGATATTGCTTACATGCTACTTTATGGAGGTTTTGCCTTTGCTGCCTCATGAGTGCCAAGTCTTTTTACATCTCAGCATCTTATACAGAACCACTGACTGCCAAAAAAATGAAATCTTAGGATCTATTCACACCAGAGTCCTGGTTTAGATGACCATAGACCTCTACAAAGTTATTGGGTCAAGCAAGCTTTAGATATTCTTTGGGGGGATACATGTTTACACCATCACAGTACAACTTTAAAGCTACGGTGGACCCTTTCAGTTACTTACTTTTTCTCTGTCTCAGCCAGCCATTTGTGTAGCCAACTGAATTGAGAATATGTATATCCGGTCAGGAAAGTTTTTTTCCTTTGATAATACATTACAAACATATTGCATCACTGTTTGAGGACTCATTCGCAGAAGTCACTCTTTCTATACTGCCCGCTTTTAATGTCAGTGGCCAATCATCACTTAATTACGATGTCAGTTATGTCACAAGTCAGTTGACATTTCCTGCATGGAAACGAAAATTAAAGATTTTACATCATACACACGGTGCTGATGTTGCACTGCACTGCATGTTGAGTTTGTTTTTGTACAAAAGGAACTTTTAGGGGGGAAGGGGCAATACGTCATTGGTGGGTGTTGGGAGAGGCTGTTTTTAAATACTTCTAATAACCTAACAAAAAAGAGTATGCTTGTCTTATCTGCCAACTTTTATGACCACCAAGATTGTGTAAGCAGAGGATCAACAATATGTGGGAACAACAGCACATGTGCCGAAAAGTGATGCCAAAAAAGGGACATGCATAATAGTGTGCAGTGGGTTTCCTAAGGGTGCATAGATATTCCTAGAATAAGGAAAATGGCCAAAATGTTATGTTTACGCAACATGTCATAAGCACCTTAGGTGCTAACCAACCAACCTTGTTTAATTGTGAAATGTTGCTTGCTGTCACTTCATTGTAGTCTCTATACTGAATTGATTTTTATTATGCAGGCTGCACTTTTTTTCTGTCAACATTGTTGAATAAATACATTTTTAAATTGAGATTGGGCTTCATTCTTAACACTGATTCTGTACCAAATGCATCTTCCCACAGTGTTCCCACCCACACCATCACATCACATTTGGCACAAAGACACCTTGTTGTTTTATAATCTATATTTGTAAAGGCTGTCTCTTTTATCCGTTTATTATGATTATTATTATTATTATTATAGCAGCAATTTATAGGCCTGCAAATACCCAGTGAGAGGACTCTTAAGTATTTCACCTCGACAAACCGGAAATGTAATCTTGACTATCGTTGTGCATATTTTCACGGACAGCAGTGGTTGGTTTTGGGTTTTCCTCTCAAATCATAACGTCAAATCAGAAGGATAGGTCCGTTCAAATATTGTCGTAATTATGAATTCGCTAGCTAGTGAAATTCAGGGATTTTCCAAATCACATCTTAAGAAACAGTCTACGAGAGTGACAACAGTAACAGGAAGACAATTAATAGAAACTCGGAGCGGCTCCTCAGTCCAAGTTACAGAATGCTCTCCTGAGACAGCCTTCGGGTTTGTCCAGGACTTGAGTGAAGACCTACAAGTTGGTGTAATCAAACCATATATTTTGCTCTGTAAGATATCGCGCCTGGTAACCATCTGCTGACTGTTTTATATGCGTAACAACAGTGCCCAAATTGCAGGTCTAATAAAACGATGTCCTTCTTTCAGCGTCCCAAGATGCTGCTCAAGATATTGATACGTTGAGAAAATACAAGGTGATATGTTTATCAAACTATTATCATAACCTAATCCTAATTGATGTTATAGTGTCAGTAGACTATATGCTACTACTACGATAACTGTTCAAAGGCAGGTCTATGTGGAGAAATGGCCAACAGTACCCTATTGACCTCATTAGCCCCTTTCAGACCGTCGGGCCAAAGCCGTGCTAGCCAGGCCGTGCCAGGGCTAATTGGTTTCACACCCCTTGGCGGGTGCTAACTGCGGGCCAAATCGGGGCTACTAGCCCCTGATTTTTGGCCCAACAAAATCGTTGGGCCAGTCGGGGCTACAGTCGGGCCAGAGGCGGCGTCAAGGTGAAGGCGGAGTCAACCCGTTGCTGTGTGTGGAGTCCACAAACATTTGAACATGGAATTTAGACATAACATTACATCCACATAGATATTTACCTGTCAGTAGGCTAACTCCGTCCAGAGATCACCATGTAGCACAGTAAAAAGTGAACTAATATAACTAACTAACATAGCGTCCCGCTAATTTAGGCTATTCCTGCCAGTGTGTTTTCTGCTATTGATACCAAAGATCCTTAAATAGTAGCCTAGATTAGCCCAGCTTGACGTTACATTATAAACTTTGTTTTTCATGTTAGCGCGAACTTCTCCTTTTAGTACACTAGAAGAATACATAAACGCCTGGACATGGTAGTGATTTTCACCGCTTAAAATTCATTTATTTTCATTTAGAAAGAAACATGGTGAGGCAATAGAAAATGCAGGTCGTTTGTTTAGAACAGGAAATCGCGTTGCCGGGACAACCTGACATTTTCACTCACGCACTCCAGCCCCTTTCGTTCGGAAATTCTAAAATAACTCTGTTTGTTAATGCTTCAAAATAACATTTAATAAATGAACCTTACATTTTCCAGTAGCCATAGAGTTGTGGATTTTAACAAAGTCCCGTTTGGTTCTTAGCAGGAGTGTCTACTACTGGCTTCAAAATATTTTCTTTAGCCTACTCGGCTGTGAACTCGTGGCATCGTCGTGAAACTAAAATTCCACTGGAGCTCCATGCGGATTTTACTGTCTATGGATTGTACACACAGCCTTACAAATGTTTACTGCTCTTCGAGTCAGGTAAAATGTCATTTATGTTACATAACTCATTTAGATACACGTCTGTGCCATGCGTTTCTTTAAGAATCTACCGTCTTGGTTTGTATAGAAATGAATATTAGCCTAAGTGACATACAAACGGACAATAAATGGTGACTGACTTCGCCTACGCGACTTTCTGCTTATCCTGCTTGAAAAGGTGTGGTAATGGTGACGTTTTCACAAGCGAGGGCGTGTCGAGGTGTAATGCGGAGAGGCTAATGGCCTGACAGTCTGAACGCAAAGGTGAGGCTTGTGGACCCGGGCTATTAGCACCAGTTTGGCCCGAAGTTAGCCTGGCCCAAGCTGGCCCGATGGTCTGAAGCCGGCTATTGTTGTGACCTTTTGTGCAATTGATTAGTTGCTCGAAAGGCTCTCGGTGAGCTTGTTTGTTTCCTGTGGAGCCAGGTGTGTTTGAACCTGCCGCTGTCCTGCTTTATCGTAACGTGCTTGTAGGCTTACTGTAGGTGCAACACCAAACCAGTTAGCCTAGGCTACGTGCAGACACCTGGCTCCACGCGTAATAAACGAGTTCACCGGGAGCCTCTGTGTAGGAGAGTGTGCAATATCAATGGGCCTCATTGTGGCAAAAGGTGCGATATCGATAATATGGAGATGCGATTGAGAAGGGGTGGGGTTAGGATTTCTCAGTTACTCCAAATGTTGTATAGGCCTACAATTTCCAAATTCCATTCAGTCACAGTGCAGCTGTTGCACAGGCAGATCCAACAACGTCTGACATTTAGTGTCAGAGGGGATTACGTTGGGTGTATTGATTTTCATGTCGTTAAACCGTACGTCATCTGAAGTTTTCAGTGGGTCAATGAGGTCATTGACAGTGTTGCTCCAACGAGCCCCTAAAGAGAACCCTAATTAAATGTTTTGTAAGACTGCTCTAGCTAAGTCAGGGATTCCCAAACTTTTTTGGCAGGTGACCCTATTTTGATGTAGCAAAACGTTTGGCGACCCCAAACATTACACTTTGTTAAGACCAGTAGGCCTACTTTGGGTGCCTCTCATTCAGCGTTTATACGTCCTCCCTCGCTCCTCACTGATGTACATAAAGAAAGATAGAAGGAGGGATAGACTATCCGATTGTTGCCGCCCCATCATTCTTTATGTAGATCAGCGAGGATCGAGGCCCGAGGAGTGAGTGAGGACGTATAAACTCTGAATGAGAGGCACCCAAAATAGGCCTACTGGTCTACCTTTTGACTTTTCCCAAATGTCCCAGCAAACTCGTTAACTTTCCATGTCTGGTTGTTTTGCCACTTTGGAATGTTGATTAAGCATGATTACATCCATCAAACATTGGCATTCATTCACCAGGAACTGCTTGCTGCCTTGCTGCATGTTTTGGGAGCATGTCACCAACATTCCATTTTTTAAAGAGATTAAAGCATTCTAGCATTCAATTAAATACCTCTAGACTTGTCTTATTATTGCATTTGACCTATAATTCATGTTTTTTTTTTACTTTTGTGGACCATCTTTAGGTGACCCACATCCTAAATGTAGCCTATGGAGTGGAGAATGCCTTTCCTGACTTATTCCACTGTAAAACCGTTACAGTGCTTGATGTCCCTGAGACTGACATCACATCGTATTTCCCAGAGTGCTTTGCCTTCATAGACCAAGCCAGAAACCAGGTTAAGTATGTGTGTGTGTGTGTGTGTGTGTGTGTGTGTGTGTGTGTGTGTGTGTGTGTGTGTGTGTGTGAGAATTTGCTTAGCATATAAGGTAAAGTCTTCTGTGTGCTGAAATGATTATTTCCTCAATATGTATTTTTTCTCAACAAGATGTATTTTAGGTAAAATCAATCAGTCAATCAATGTGTGTGTGTGTGTGTGTGTGTGACAGGGAGGTGTGGCGTTAGTCCACTGCAATGCTGGAGTGTCCCGCTCGGCCTCGGTGGCGATCGCGTACCTGATGTCTCGGGACACGCTCCCGTTCCAGGAGGCCTTTGATGCTGTGAAAGCCGCACGCCCGTCGGTCTGCCCCAACCCCGGCTTCCTCACGCAGCTGAAGAGCTACACGCCCTGAGTTACAGCGGGGTACACCAGGCATGCTGAAGAGCTACACGCCCTGAGTTACAGCGGGGTACACCAGGCATGCTGAAGAGCTACACGCCCTGAGTTACAGCGGGGTACACCAGGCATGTAAACTGATGCACTCCATTCATGGAGTGTGCTGCAACGATTCACTACAATATACACAGTATGTGGAAGTGGCTACACCAGACATGATACTGACACATTACATAGAAAAAACTAGACCAGTCTTGTCAACATTTTTTTCACGTTCTGATAAGGAAACGCTTTGGATGCCCACCTATATTAGCTCCCCTTTGTACTGTGGCGTACCTACAGCCCACCTGGGGAAGGCAACCTGTGCAGTGCAGGGCTGAGCTGGAACCAGGTAACATGCACATCCTGAGAGACTCATTGAGCAGCTACCATTGTTTACCAGATTTTTGACCAGTCTCTCTATCTGTTACCATGACGGTCACTCAACAATGCCATCAAGACAAACTTTTGTTTTTAACCCTTGCCTTTCACCTCAGTGTTTGTGTGTGTGTGTGGGGAGAGAAAAAGGGGTTATAATTTGGTCCTGCTTTTTGCGTGATTGTGTCTGCTCGTGTATCTTAGATATGCTGCTTTCGCATCACGTTGTGCCATAATATTTATGTATGTTTCTGCATTTATTTGTCAACAGATTTTGCACTGAAATAAAAAAGACCTTTTTTTGTACCACAGTTAAACTCGTTTTAGTTGTAAACAGTTACTCCTTTGCCTGAGCCCCTTTATTGTGACTGTCGTGGAAGGGACGGCATATCACTAACGGCAGTACAGGTCAGAGGTTATCGTGACCTGGGGCATAATGTCCCCGAGCCCAACCGTGCACGGCAGCCTGTGATAAAACAGCATCGGATGTTGTTGTAGCAGAAAGTATGTGACCAAAGGCCGTGGTAGTCTCGTCTTCATTTGCTAACCTCTCAACCCCAGCCCCCTACAGTTGCACAACAGCTTTGTTGTCTCCGATAGCCTTCCAGGATTACTCCCACTCGGCTACCTCCTGAAGGGGTTTGGGAGAGCCATAGGGATGCAATGCCCCTTTATCGTCAGTTGTTATTTTCTCCAGAGTTGCCCAACTGTTTGGTTTAAGTATGCCATAAAGGTCTAGATAGTAATTTCACAGACAAACAAGGATGGCCCGTTCCTGAGGGAGAAATATTTTACAAGTAACCCTTGAAGGCAATTGGGACCAACGCTTAAATGCACCTTTGTAATTAGTGATACACTGGATGGAACAATTCCTGGACAACGAGCAGGCGAGACTTGCAGCAGACAATTATTAGCCAAGCTATCTGGGAATACAATGCAATTTTAACAACCTGAAGCTTAAAGATAAAAAGTTACATGAGCAACATATACATTCAGCATACATACCCTTATCTTTGACAGCTCAGTCAGGACTTTTTCCTTGGACAATAGAAAAACAAAGTGACTTCTTGGAAATATCGAAGTACAGTAATTTCCCGCATATTGGCCGCATTGTGTATAAGCCGCAGGACAGTGTTTTATGCAAGTTAAAAGAAACAAAACCATATTAACACCATATTAACTGGCCCTCTGTATTATCCTCATAGCTGAAGAAATTTTGCAAAATCAATGTATAAGCCGCAGCTAATAGACCTGTTTTGAACTACAGTAATTTCCCGACTGTCATTTGTGGCTGTGACCCAACCTGATTCCGAACTTGTTTTGTTTTTCTACAAGCCCAGTGCTCATTGGCATCAAGGCATCAAGTTCACTCTTTTGAGGAAGGACTTAATCTACAAGCTCAGTGATGAGGCATTGGCATCAGGTTCACTCTTTTGAGGAAGGACTTAAAGGGATTATCCGGAGTAAAATGCACTTTAGATCAATTTACGGATGATTAGGAGTACATACGTTGAGTTGACATCAAATCATGTCATTCGGATGTGTTTTGAGAAAGTTCGATTTTACCGTTTTTAACCAAAACTCGTTAGCCTGGAAGTGAACGGGGCACGTCCTTTCGCTGCTACAAAACGCTATTTTTATACCTATTCTACTGTTCCAAACAACATTACACTTACGTGGTAGTGAGTAGAGGGTCCCTAAAGCCAAACCGAAGTATCCCGAGGTCTTTATGTGGACGGATAGAGAGTCCAGAATGAATTTAATCAAGCCAATACCTTTCTGGAAATGTCGCTGCTGCAGAAACATTTTAGTAACACTTCAGCAACATTTCCGCATTGTACTCCGGATAATCCCTTTAATCTACAAGCTCAGTGATGAGGCATTGGCATCAAGTTCACACTTCAAAATCCCTCCTCATCTCCCTCCTTCATCAAGACAACACATTTAATTGTATTTAATAACTTTATTTATACAATCTTTACAGCATTTCTTTCTGTTCAATACAATTGACAGATTAGGGATAAAAAAAAAAGTACTAAATAAACTAAAAAGCTCACTGAACAATGCAAATGATCCACACATACACACACAGGCATGCAGTAGTTCTGTTTGCAATGTTACCCTAGATTCCAGTCATTGGAAGTCTATACATTCTCCCTGATACAAACTTTTGTACAACCATACACTTAGTCAATAAATAGTAACCTAATAATATTTATGTTAAAGAAAAAACTATTGTACATCTGTTGACAACATAAACATAAACATAACACAATACATTCACAAGTCACATATCTCCATAGTATCTACCATACTTCTAAGTTAAACATAGAAGGAGCACAGAAACAAACAGAAAATTATTTAAGTTAAAAACAGTTGAACAGGCACTTGATGGAGGACAACCCCTCTGAGCATTGCAGGAATGTGCAGGATCATAGTGAATAGTTTTGTGAGTAAAGTAAAAAGATTCTTAAGAAAAAGAAAAGAAAACTGATATTTTTGTATTGCCGTGATCTCATTTTGAGAGGGTCCAGCAAACAGGTGCCATATCTGACCTTTGCTCTCTCCAAGTGACCCCAGGCTAGCATAGCCCCCTCCCCCAACATAAGAGTAGTGGGGGTGGGGTGGGGGTGTGGGGAGGGTGGGGTTGGGGAATGTTCTATGTACAAGAAAAAGTCAAGCTGGCAACAGGTCACATGCAATCAGCTTAATGCAGGTTGATGTCGTCGTCGTTGTTGTTATTGTGCTCGATGCGCATGACCATGTGGCGACGAGACGTTCAAGCTGCTCGGCGCGCTGCTTGCCGGTTTCGAGCACCTCCTCGTGGTTGGCCTTCTCCTCGCTCTCGTAGTCCATGACCGACTGGTTGGTGATGAGCGACAGGCGAAGCAGCGCATGCCACAGTGACGGGCGACGAGGACCTCGTGAACCGTGCTCATTCCTGTCAGGGAGAAAGAGAGGGAGGACACCACTTAGCAGCATTCTAGAATGTAGTCACTCCTGCCAAACATCCAGAAAGCCTTCCTGCCTTACATCTTTGCATTGTTATTTATGTAAAACGGTGCAAATGCATGCATTTGTGTATACTGCATCACAGTGTTTGGTCCCTGTCTGAATTTGAAATCTGGTGGATAAGATCTCACAATTGTATGTCCATCCATCTAGTGCTATGAGGTTCACTGCATGTTTCATTAGCTATTGGATACAGTTTCTCTGTGGATACCTTAATTTCCCTAATTTCTTATCTGTGTCCATCTCTATATTAGAACATCGGGCCAAAACCAGCTCTATTAGAATCATACTCCGTTTCATTATATGCTTTACAACTAATATATTATGTTACTGCAGGCCCATTTCTTTATTGGTTGATTTGCACACTCAATCACTCATTCGATCATTGATCATTCCTGGGCTCGGTGCCATTAAATAGCTCGTGTTGGATAGACTGATAGAAGTTGGAAGAAGAGCATCGAGTCAGAAGAGAAGAAAGGAACGAGAGGTTGAAAGGAAAAGGGTGAACGGCCAAGATTAAGAGAAGGGCTACAATATTTCACAATGTGAGGGCATTACAGGATGAAAGGGAACAAGAGAAAAAAAAGACAAAGATCTGGAAAAAGACAAAGGGATGACGAGGAGGAGGAGTGTGGGCAGATGAAGATGGGACACTCACCGACGGCGTCGGCGCCTAGCTTGTGCAGCATGCGGCACTCGGCGATGGTCTCGAACGACGGGCCGCCCAGCACGCAGTACACGCCCTTCCGCAGGAAGTCGCTGTAGCCCATCTCCGCCCCGACGTCGATAGGCCAGCTGCTGGAGATCGCGGTCGTACGCATCGGACATGCAGGGGAAACGCACGCCAAACCTGAGGGAGGAAGACCGAAATAGAAAGTGTGAGTTATACAGCAATCCTATCCATACCATTCCAATTCACAGTGAAAACCTATCCAGGGACTAAGAAAGAGGAGAGATCGCAGTGCAGTCATTATATCTGCTGTAACTTCATCCTCCATAAAAAGCTAAATTCAGTACCAAAGGCCTACTCATTCTTTCTTCAAATTACACAACAGGCTTGAGGAACTAGGAATAGGAACATAGGAATGTAAAAGCATCCATCAAGGGCTAGACTGCATGACTTGGACTTTTTTGCATACATCTCATGTTGCCCAAGGGCTA